>NC_080732.1:20656849-20704349 GCF_019097595.1 Hemibagrus wyckioides | reverse complement strand
AACACATGGAACACTAACACACTGAACATTAACACACTAACACACAGAACACTAACACACTGAACACTAACATACTAACCCACTAACACACTGAACACTAACACACTAACACACTGAACACTAACATACTAACACACTGAACACTAACACACTAACACACTGAACACTAACACACTGAACACTAACACACTAACACACTGAACACTAACACACTAACACACTAACACACTAAACACTAACACACTGAACACTAACACACTGAACACTAACATACTAACACACTAACACACTAACACACTGAACACTAACACACTAACACACTAACACACTAACACACTGAACACTAACACACTAACACACTGAACACTAACACACTAACACACTAACACACTGAACACTAACATACTTAACACTAACACACTAACACACTAACACACTGAACACTAACACACTAACACACTGAACACTAACACAATGAACATTAACATACTAACACACTGAACACTAACACACTAACACACTGAACACTAACACACTGAACACTAACACACTAACACACTAAACACTAACACACTAACACACTAACACACTAACACACTGAACACTAACACACTGAACACTAACACACTAACACACTAACACACTAACACATTGAACACTAACACACTGAACACTAACACACTAACACACTGAACACTAACACACTAACACACTAACACACTGAACACTAACATACTTAACACTAGCACACTTAACACTAACACACTAACACACTAACACAATGAACACTAACACACTAACACACTAACACACTGAACACTAACACAATGAACACTAACATACTAACACACTGAACACTAACACACTAACACACTGAACACTAACACACTGAACACTAACACACTAACACACTAAACACTAACACACTGAACACTAACACACTAACACACTAACACACTGAACACTAACACACTGAACATTAACACACTAACACACTGAACACTAACACACTGAACACTAACACACTGAACACTAACATACTAACACACTAACACACTGAACACTAACACACTGAACACTAACATACTAACACACTGAACACTAACACACTAACACACTGAACACTAACACACTAACACACTAACACACTGAACACTAACATACTTAACACTAACACACTTAACACTAACACACTAACACACTAACTCACTGAACACTAACACACTAACACACTAACACACTGAACACTAACATACTTAACACTAACACACTTAACACTAACACACTAACATACTAACACACTGAACACTAACACACTAACACACTAACATACTGAACACTAACACACGGAACACTAACACAATGAACATTAACACACTAACACACTGAACACTAACACACTAACACACTGAACACTAACACACTGAACACTAACACACTAACACACTAAACACTAACACACTGAACACTAACACACTAACACACTAACACACTAACACACTGAACACTAACACACTAACACATTGAACACTAACACACTGAACACTAACACACTGAACACTAACACACTAACACACTAACACACTGAACACTAACACACTAACACACTGAACACCAACACACTAACACACTAACACACTAACACACTGAACACTAACATACTTAACACTAACACACTTAACACTAACACACTAACACACTAACACAATGAACACTAACACACTAACACACTAACACACTGAACACTAACACAATGAACACTAACATACTAACACACTGAACACTAACACACTAACACACTGAACACTAACACACTGAACACTAACACACTAACACACTAAACACTAACACACTGAACACTAACACACTAACACACTAACACACTGAACACTAACACACTGAACATTAACACACTAACACACTGAACACTAACACACTGAACACTAACACACTGAACACTAACATACTAACACACTAACACACTGAACAATAACACACTGAACACTAACACACTAACACACTGAACACTAACACACTGAACACTAACACACTGAACAATAACATACTAACACACTAACACACGGAACACTAACATACTTACACACTAACACACTGAACACTAACACACTAACACACTGAACACTAACACACTGAACACTAACACACTAACACACTGAACACTAACATACTAACACACTAACACACTGAACACTAACACACTAACACACTGAACACTAACACACTAACACACTGAACACTAACATACTAACACACTGAACACTAACACACTGAACACTAACACACAACACTAACACACTAACACACTGAACACTAACACACTGAACACTAACACACTAACACACTGAACACTAACACACTAACACACTGAACACTAACACACTGAACACTAACATACTAACACACTGAACACTAACACACTAACACACTAACATACTGAACACTAACACACTAACACACTAACATACTGAACACTAACACACTGAACATTAACACACTAACACACTGAACACTAACACACTGAACACTAACACACTAACAGACTAACACACTAAACACTAACACACTGAACACTAACACACTGAACACTAACATACTAACACACTAACACACTGAACACTAACACACTAACACACTGAACACTAACATACTAACACACTGAACACTAACACACTAACACACTGAACACTAACACACTGAACACTAACACACTAACACACTGAACACTAACACACTAACACACTAACACACTAAACACTAACACACTGAACACTAACACACTGAACACTAACATACTAACACACTAACACACTAACACACTGAACACTAACACACTGAACACTAACACACTAACACACTAACACACTGAACACTAACACACTAACACACTGAACACTAACACACTAACACACTAACACACTAACACACTGAACACTAACATACTTAACACTAACACACTTAACACTAACACACTAACACACTGAACACTAACACACTAACACACTGAACACTAACACAATGAACATTAACATACTAACACACTGAACACTAACACACTAACACACTGAACACTAACACACTGAACACTAACACACTAACACACTAAACACTAACACACTGAACACTAACACACTAACACACTAACACACTAACACACTGAACACTAACACACTGAACACTAACACACTAACACACTGAACACTAACACACTGAACACTAACACACTGAACACTAACACACTAACACACTAACACACTGAACACTAACACACTGAACACTAACACACTAACACACTGAACACTAACACACTGAACACTAACACACTGAACACTAACATACTAACACACTAACACACGGAACACTAACATACTTACACACTAACACACTGAACACTAACACACTAACACACTGAACACTAACACACTGAACACTAACACACTAACACACTGAACACTAACATACTAACACACTAACACACTGAACACTAACACACTAACACACTGAACACTAACACACTAACACACTGAACACTAACATACTAACACACTGAACACTAACACACTAACACACTGAACACTAACACACTGAACACTAACACACAACACTAACACACTAACACACTGAACACTAACACACTGAACACTAACACACTGAACACTAACACACTAACACACTGAACACTAACACACTAACACACTGAACACTAACACACTGAACACTAACATACTAACACACTGAACACTAACACACTAACACACTAACATACTGAACACTAACACACGGAACACTAACACACTGAACATTAACACACTAACACACTGAACACTAACACACTGAACACTAACACACTAACAGACTAACACACTAAACACTAACACACTAAACACTAACACACTGAACACTAACACACTGAACACTAACATACTAACACACTAACACACTGAACACTAACACACTAACACACTGAACACTAACATACTAACACACTGAACACTAACACACTAACACACTGAACACTAACACACTGAACACTAACACACTAACACACTGACCACTAACACACTAAACACTAACACACTGAACACTAACACACTGAACACTAACATACTAACACACTATCACACTAACACACTGAACACTAACACACTTAACACTAACACACTAACACACTAACACACTGAACACTAACACACTAACACACTGAACACTAACACACTAACACACTAACACACTGAACACTAACATACTGAACACTAACACACTAACACACTGACCACTAACACACTAACACACTAACACACTAAACACTAACACACTGAACACTAACACACTGAACACTAACATACTAACACACTATCACACTAACACACTGAACACTAACACACTTAACACTAACACACTAACACACTAACACACTGAACACTAACACACTAACACACTGAACACTAACACACTAACACACTAACACACTGAACACTAACATACTTAACACTAACACACTTAACACTAACACACTAACACACTAACACACTGAACACTAACACACTAACACACTGAACACTAACACAATGAACATTAACATACTAACACACTAACACACTAAACACTAACACACTGAACACTAACACACTAACACACTAAACACTAACACACTGAACACTAACACACTAACACACTAACACACTAACACACTGAACACTAACACACTGAACACTAACACACTAACACACTGAACACTAACACACTGAACACTAACACACTGAACACTAACACACTAACACACTAACACACTGAACACTAACACACTAACACACTGAACACTAACACACTAACACACTAACACACTGAACACTAACATACTTAACACTAACACACTTAACACTAACACAGTAACACACTAACACAATGAACACTAACACACTAACACACTAACACACTGAACACTAACACAATGAACACTAACATACTAACACACTGAACACTAACACTAACACACTGAACACTAACACACTGAACACTAACACACTAACACACTAAACACTAACACACTGAACACTAACACACTAACACACTAACACACTGAACACTAACACACTGAACACTAACACACTAACACACTGAACACTAACACACTGAACACTAACACACTAACACACTGAACACTAACACACTGAACACTAACACACTAACACACTGAACACTAACATACTTAACACTAACACACTTAACACTAACACACTAACACACTAACACACTAACACACTTAACACTAACACACTAACACACTAACACAATGAACACTAACACACTAACACACTGAACACTAACACACTGAACACTAACACACTAACACACTGAACACTAACACACTAACACACTGAACACTAACACACTAACACACTAACACACTGAACACTAACACACTGAACACTAACACACTAACACACTGAACACTAACACACTAACACACTGAACACTAACACACTAACACACTGAACACTAACACACTGAACACTAACACAATGAACACTAACACACTAACACACTGAACACTAACACACTAACACACTAAACACTAACACACTGAACACTAACACACTAACACACTAACACACTAACACACTGAACACTAACACACTAACACACTAACACACTGAACACTAACACACTAAACACTAACACACTGAACACTAACACACTAACACACTGAACACTAACACACTAACACACTAACACATGGAACACTAACACACTAAACACTAACACACTGAACACTAACACACTGAACACTAACACACTAACACACTGAACACTAACAGACTAACACACTAACACACTGAACACTAACACACTAACACACTGAACACTAACACACTAACACACTAACACACTGAACACTAACACACTAACACACTGAACACTAACACACTAACACACTGAACACTAACACACTAACACACTGAACACTAACACACAACACTAACACACTAACACACTAACACACTGAACACTAACATACTTAACACTAACACACTTAACACTAACACAGTAACACACTAACACAATGAACACTAACACACTAACACACTAACACACTGAACACTAACACAATGAACACTAACATACTAACACACTGAACACTAACACTAACACACTGAACACTAACACACTGAACACTAACACACTAACACACTAAACACTAACACACTGAACACTAACACACTAACACACTAACACACTGAACACTAACACACTGAACACTAACACACTAACACACTGAACACTAACACACTGAACACTAACACACTAACACACTGAACACTAACACACTGAACACTAACACACTAACACACTGAACACTAACATACTTAACACTAACACACTTAACACTAACACACTAACACACTAACACACTTAACACTAACACACTAACACACTAACACAATGAACACTAACACACTAACACACTGAACACTAACACACTGAACACTAACACACTAACACACTGAACACTAACACACTAACACACTGAACACTAACACACTAACACACTAACACACTGAACACTAACACACTGAACACTAACACACTAACACACTGAACACTAACACACTAACACACTGAACACTAACACACTAACACACTAACACACTAACACACTGAACACTAACACACTAACACACTGAACACTAACACACTGAACACTAACACACTAACACACTGAACACTAACACACTGAACACTAACACACTAACACACTGAACACTAACACACTAACACACTGAACACTAACACACTGAACACTAACACACTGAACACTAACACACTAACACACTGAACACTAACACACTAACACACTGAACACTAACACACTAACACACTGAACACTAACATACTAACACACTGAACACTAACACACTGAACACTAACACACTGAACACTAACACACTGAACACTAACATACTAACACACTGAACACTAACACACTGAACACTAACACACTAACACACTAACACACTGAACACTAACACACTGAACACTAACACACTAACACACTGAACACTAAAACACTGAACACTAACACACTAACACACTGAACACTAACATACTAACACACTGAACACTAACACACTGAACACTAACACACTAACACACTAACACACTGAACACTAACACACTGAACACTAACACACTAACACACTGAACACTAAAACACTGAACACTAACACACTAACACACTGAACACTAACATACTAACACACTGAACACTAACACACTGAACACTAACACACTGAACAGTAACATACTAACACACTGAACACTAACACACTGAACACTAACACACTAACACACTGAACACTAACACACTGACCACTAACACACTAACACACTGAACACTAACACACTGAACACTAACACACTAACACACTGAACACTAACACACTAACACACTAACACACTGAACAGTAACACACTAACACACTAACACACTGAACACTAACACACTGAACACTAACACACTAACACACTAACACACTGAACACTAACACACTGAACACTAACACACTGACACACTGAACACTAACACACTGAACACTAACACACTAACACATTGAACACTAACACACTGAACACTAACAAACTAACACACTGAACACTAACACACTGAACAGTAACACACTAACACACTAACACACTGAACAGTAACACACTAACACACTAACACACTGAACACTAACACACTGAACACTAACACACTAACACACTGAACACTAACACACTAACACACTAACACACTGAACAGTAACACACTAACACACTAACACACTGAACACTAACACACTGAACACTAACACACTAACACACTAACACACTGAACACTAACACACTGAACACTAACACACTGACACACTGAACACTAACACACTGAACACTAACACACTAACACATTGAACACTAACACACTGAACACTAACACACTAACACACTGAACACTAACACACTGAACAGTAACACACTAACACACTAACACACTGAACACTAACACACTGAACACTAACACACTAACACACTGAACACTAACACACTGAACAGTAACACACTAACACACTAACACACTGAACACTAACACACTGAACACTAACACACTAACACACTAACACACTGAACACTAACACACTGAACACTAACACACTAACACACTGAACACTAACACACTGAACACTAACACACTAACACACTGAACACTAACATACTAACACACTGAACACTAACACACTAACACACTGAACACTAACACACTGAACACTAACACACTGAACACTAACACACTAACACACTGAACACTAACACACTAACACACTGAACACTAACACACTGAACACTGAACACTAACACACTGAACACTAACACACTAACACACTGAACACTAACACACTAACACACTGAACACTAACACACTGAACACTAACACACTGAACACTAACACACTAACACACTGAACACTAACACACTAACACACTGAACACTAACACACTGAACACTAACACACTAACACACTGAACACTAACACACTAACACACTGAACACTAACACACTGAACACTAACACACTGAACACTAACACACTAACACTCTAACATACTGAACACTAACACACTGAACACTAACACACTGAACACTAACACACTGAACACTAACATACTAACACACTAACACACTGAACACTAACACACTAACACACTAACATACTGAACACTAATGTTCATGTGATGTTCAGTTTAATAGTAATTTTTCTTCACTTCCTCATATTTATTTTTTAGGAGATTTTCTGTGATGAAATTTGAACTGATTTAAATCTGGCTCAGAAATTCCTCACACACTTTATTCTGATGTTGTGATGATGATGATATTCAGTTTATTACGGCAGCAGTGCCAAGCACAGAAGTAATAAACTACTCATTTTACTGCTCTGAATCTCACACACACACACACACACAAACACACACACACACACACTGCAAGGAAAACAGGTGAATAAATAAAACAATACCAAGCTCCAACTCACAGCAAACCTCCCTGTACAACACGAGGAACCTTACTGAATATATTAGAACATATCACAACCTGCACTCTGTGGATTTGGGGAAAATCAGAGAAAGTCATTTTATTATTCAAAAGTCTTGGGCAAAAAGTATGGTGTTGTGTATGAGGGGTTGTGTATAAGCGGTTGTGTATAAGGGGTTGTGTATGAGCGGTTGTGTATGAGGGGTTGTGTATGAGGGGTTGTGTATAAGCGGTTGTGTATGAGGGGTTGTGTATGAAGGGTTGTGTATGAGGGGTTGTGTATGAGGGGTTGTATATGAGGGGTTGTGTATAAGGGGTTGTGTATGAGCGGTTGTGTATGAGGGGTTGTGTATAAGGGGTTGTGTATGAGGGGTTGTGTATGAGGGGTTGTGTATGAGGAGTTGTGTATGAGGGGTTGTGTATGAGGGGTTGTGTATAAGGGGTTGTGTATGAGGGGTTGTGTATGAAGGGTTGTGTATGAGGGGTTGTGTATGAGGGGTTGTGTATGAGGAGTTGTGTATGAGGAGTTGTGTATGAGGGGTTGTGTATGAGGGGTTGTGTATGAGGGGTTGTGTATGAGGAGTTGTGTATGAGGAGTTGTGTATGAGGAGTTGTGTATGAGGGGTTGTGTATGAGGAGTTGTGTATGAGCGGTTGTGTATGAGCGGTTGTGTATGAGGGGTTGTGTATGAGCGGTTGTGTATGAGGGGTTGTGAATGAGCGGTTGTGTATGAGGAGTTGTGTATGAGGGGTTGTGTATGAGGGGTTGTGTATGAGGAGTTGTGTATGAGGGGTTGTGTATGAGCGGTTGTGTATGAGGGGTTGTGTATGAGGAGTTGTGTATGAGGGGTTGTGTATGAGGGGTTGTGTATGAGGAGTTGTGTATGAGGGGTTGTGTATGAGGAGTTGTGTATGAGGGGTTGTGTATGAGGGGTTGTGTATGAGGGGTTGTGTATGAGGGGTTGTGTATGAGCGGTTGTGTATGAGGGGTTGTGTATGAGCGGTTGTGTATGAGGAGTTGTGTATGAGCGGTTGTGTATGAGGGGTTGTGTATGAGGGGTTGTATATGAGGAGTTGTGTATGAGGGGTTGTGTATGAGGGGTTGTGTATGAGCGGTTGTGTATGAGGGGTTGTGTATGAGCGGTTGTGTATGAGGAGTTGTGTATGAGGGGTTGTGTATGAGGGGTTGTGTATAAGCGGTTGTGTATGAGGGGTTGTGTATGAGGGGTTGTGTATGAGGGGTTGTGTATGAGGAGTTGTGTATGAGGGGTTGTGTATGAGGAGTTGTGTATGAGGAGTTGTGTATGAGGGGTTGTGTATGAGCGGTTGTGTATGAGGGGTTGTGTATGAGCGGTTGTGTATGAGGGGTTGTGTATGAGCGGTTGTGTATGAGGGGTTGTGTATGAGGAGTTGTGTATGAGGGGTTGTGTATGAGGGGTTGTGTATGAGGGGTTGTATATAAGCGGTTGTGTATGAGGGGTTGTGTATGAGGGGTTGTGTATGAGGGGTTGTGTATGAGGAGTTGTGTATGAGGGGTTGTGTATGAGGAGTTGTGTATGAGGGGTTGTGTATGAGGGGTTGTGTATGAGGAGTTGTGTATGAGGGGTTGTGTATGAGGGGTTGTGTATGAGGAGTTGTATATGAGGGGTTGTGTATGAGGAGTTGTGTATGAGGGGTTGTGTATAAGGGGTTGTGTATGAGGGGTTGTGTATGAGGAGTTGTGTATGAGGGGTTGTGTATGAGGGGTTGTGTATAAGCGGTTGTGTATGAGGAGTTGTGTATGAGGGGTTGTGTATGAGGGGTTGTATATAAGCAGTTGTGTATGAGGGGTTGTGTATGAGGGGTTGTGTATGAGGAGTTGTATATAAGCAGTTGTGTATGAGGAGTTGTGTATGAGGGGTTGTGTATGAGGGGTTGTGTATGAGGAGTTGTGTATGAGGAGTTGTGTATGAGGGGTTGTGTATGAGGGGTTGTGTATGAGGAGTTGTGTATGAGGAGTTGTGTATGAGGGGTTGTGTATGAGGAGTTGTGTATGAGGGGTTGTGTATAAGGGGTTGTGTATGAGGGGTTGTGTATGAGGAGTTGTGTATGAGGGGTTGTGTATGAGGGGTTGTATATAAGCAGTTGTGTATGAGGAGTTGTGTATGAGGGGTTGTGTATGAGGGGTTGTGTATGAGGAGTTGTGTATGAGGGGTTGTGTATGAGGGGTTGTGTATAAGGGGTTGTGTATGAGGGGTTGTGTATGAGGGGTTGTATATAAGCAGTTGTGTATGAGGGGTTGTGTATAAGCAGTTGTGTATGAGGGGTTGTGTATGAGGGGTTGTGTATGAGGGGTTGTGTATGAGGAGTTGTGTATGAGGAGTTGTGTATGAGGGGTTGTGTATGAGGAGTTGTGTATGAGGGTTTGTGTATGAGGAGTTGTGTATGAGGGGTTGTGTATGAGGGGTTGTGTATGAGGAGTTGTGTATGAGGGGTTGTGTATGAGAAGTTGTGTATGAGGGGTTGTGTATAAGGGGTTGTCTTATTTCCACTGTCCGGTGTGTTTAGATGGACAGGGTGTGGCCTGGAATATCTGGAATGTTATTGGCTGTAAATCAGTTGATCACTTTAATATGCCATCACTCTGACTTCCTGTTTGAAAAGGAAATTCATTAACATGCAGAATCACATGAGGATTTCACATGTTCATCTTTACATCATACTCATCATTCCAAATGTTCACCACAAAGGGAGCCTACAGAGTGCTCAGTGTGTAGTGTGTATCCTACAGAGTGTTCAGTGTATAGTGTGTATCCTACAGAGGGAGCCTAGAGAGTGTTCAGTGTGTAGTGTGTATCCTACAGAGTGCTCAGTGTGTAGTGTGTATCCTACAGAGTGTTCAGTGTGTAGTGTGTATCCTACAGAGTGTTCAGTGTGTAGTGTGTATCCTACAGAGTGTTCAGTGTGTAGTGTGTATCCTACAGAGTGTTCAGTGTGTAGTGTGTATCCTACAGAGTGCTCAGTGTGTAGTGTGTATCCTACAGAGTGTTCAGTGTGTAGTGTGTATCCTACAGAGTGTTCAGTGTGTAGTGTGTATCCTACAGAGTGTTCAGTGTGTAGTGTGTATCCTACAGAGTGTTCAGTGTGTAGTGTGTATCCTAGAGTGCTCAGTGTGTAGTGTGTATCCTACAGAGGGAGCCTAGAGAGTGTTCAGTGTGTAGTGTGTATCCTACAGAGTGCTCAGTGTGTAGTGTGTATCCTACAGAGTGTTCAGTGTGTAGTGTGTATCCTACAGAGTGCTCAGTGTGTAGTGTGTATCCTACAGAGTGTTCAGTGTGTAGTGTGTATCCTAGAGTGCTCAGTGTGTAGTGTGTATCCTACAGAGGGAGCCTAGAGAGTGTTCAGTGTGTAGTGTGTATCCTACAGAGTGCTCAGTGTGTAGTGTGTATCCTACAGAGTGCTCAGTGTGTAGTGTGTATCCTACAGAGTGCTCAGTGTGTAGTGTGTATCCTACAGAGTGTTCAGTGTGTAGTGTGTATCCTACAGAGTGTTCAGTGTGTAGTGTGTATCCTACAGAGTGTTCAGTGTGTAGTGTGTATCCTACAGAGTGCTCAGTGTGTAGTGTGTATCCTACAGAGGGAGCCTACAGAGTGCTCAGTGTGTAGTGTGTATCCTACAGAGTGTTCAGTGTGTAGTGTGTATCCTACAGAGGGAGCCTAGAGAGTGTTCAGTGTGTAGTGTGTATCCTACAGAGTGTTCAGTGTGTAGTGTGTATCCTACAGAGTGCTGTGTGTAGTGTGTATCCTACAGAGTGTTCAGTGTGTAGTGTGTATCCTACAGAGTGTTCAGTGTGTAGTGTGTATCCTACAGAGTGCTCAGTGTGTAGTGTGTATCCTACAGAATGCTCAGTGTGTAGTGTGTATCCTACAGAGTGTTCAGTGTGTAGTGTGTATTCTACAGAGTGTTCAGTGTGTAGTGTGTATCCTACAGAGTGTTCAGTGTGTAGTGTGTATCCTACAGAGTGTTCAGTGTGTAGTGTGTATCCTACAGAGTGCTCAGTGTGTAGTGTGTATCCTACAGAGTGTTCAGTGTGTAGTGTGTATCCTACAGAGTGCTCAGTGTGTAGTGTGTATCCTACAGAGTGCTCAGTGTGTAGTGTGTATCCTACAGAGTGTTCAGTGTGTAGTGTGTATCCTACAGAGTGTTCAGTGTGTAGTGTGTATCCTACAGAGTGTTCAGTGTGTAGTGTGTATCCTACAGAGGGAGCCTAGAGAGTGTTCAGTGTGTAGTGTGTATCCTACAGAGTGCTCAGTGTGTAGTGTGTATCCTACAGAGTGTTCAGTGTGTAGTGTGTATCCTACAGAGTGCTCAGTGTGTAGTGTGTATCCTACAGAGTGTTCAGTGTGTAGTGTGTATCCTACAGAGTGCTCAGTGTGTAGTGTGTATCCTAGAGTGCTCAGTGTGTAGTGTGTATCCTACAGAGTGTTCAGTGTGTAGTGTGTATCCTACAGAGTGCTCAGTGTGTAGTGTGTATCCTACAGAGTGCTCAGTGTGTAGTGTGTATCCTACAGAGGGAGCCTAGAGAGTGTTCAGTGTGTAGTGTGTATCCTACAGAGTGCTCAGTGTGTAGTGTGTATCCTACAGAGTGCTCAGTGTGTAGTGTGTATCCTACAGAGTGTTCAGTGTGTAGTGTGTATCCTACAGAGTGCTCAGTGTGTAGTGTGTATCCTACAGAGTGCTCAGTGTGTAGTGTGTATCCTACAGAGGGAGCCTAGAGAGTGTTCAGTGTGTAGTGTGTATCCTACAGAGTGCTCAGTGTGTAGTGTGTATCCTACAGAGTGCTCAGTGTGTAGTGTGTATCCTACAGAGTGTTCAGTGTGTAGTGTGTATCCTAGAGTGCTCAGTGTGTAGTGTGTATCCTACAGAGGGAGCCTAGAGAGTGTTCAGTGTGTAGTGTGTATCCTACAGAGTGCTCAGTGTGTAGTGTGTATCCTACAGAGTGCTCAGTGTGTAGTGTGTATCCTACAGAGGGAGCCTACAGAGTGCTCAGTGTGTAGTGTGTATCCTACAGAGTGCTCAGTGTGTAGTGTGTATCCTACAGAGTGTTCAGTGTGTAGTGTGTATCCTACAGAGTGTTCAGTGTGTAGTGTGTATCCTACAGAGTGTTCAGTGTGTAGTGTGTATCCTACAGAGTGCTCAGTGTGTAGTGTGTATCCTACAGAGGGAGCCTACAGAGTGCTCAGTGTGTAGTGTGTATCCTACAGAGTGCTCAGTGTGTAGTGTGTATCCTACAGAGTGTTCAGTGTGTAGTGTGTATCCTACAGAGGGAGCCTAGAGAGTGTTCAGTGTGTAGTGTGTATCCTACAGAGTGTTCAGTGTGTAGTGTGTATCCTACAGAGGGAGCCTAGAGAGTGTTCAGTGTGTAGTGTGTATCCTACAGAGTGTTCAGTGTGTAGTGTGTATCCTACAGAGGGAGCCTAGAGAGTGTTCAGTGTGTAGTGTGTATCCTACAGAGTGTTCAGTGTGTAGTATGTATCCTACAGAGTGCTCAGTGTGTAGTGTGTATCCTACAGAGTGTTCAGTGTGTAGTGTGTATCCTACAGAGTGTTCAGTGTGTAGTGTGTATCCTACAGAGTGTTCAGTGTGTAGTGTGTATCCTACAGAGTGTTCAGTGTGTAGTGTGTATCCTACAGAGTGTTCAGTGTGTAGTGTGTATCCTACAGAGTGCTCAGTGTGTAGTGTGTATCCTACAGAGTGTTCAGTGTGTAGTGTGTATCCTACAGAGTGCTCAGTGTGTAGTGTGTATCCTACAGAGTGTTCAGTGTGTAGTGTGTATCCTACAGAGTGCTCAGTGTGTAATGTGTATCCTACAGAGTGTTCAGTGTGTAGTGTGTATCCTACAGAGTGTTCAGTGTGTAGTGTGTATCCTACAGAGTGTTCAGTGTGTAGTGTGTATCCTAGAGTGCTCAGTGTGTAGTGTGTATCCTACAGAGGGAGCCTAGAGAGTGTTCAGTGTGTAGTGTGTATCCTACAGAGTGCTCAGTGTGTAGTGTGTATCCTACAGAGTGTTCAGTGTGTAGTGTGTATCCTACAGAGTGTTCAGTGTGTAGTGTGTATCCTACAGAGTGCTCAGTGTGTAGTGTGTATCCTACAGAGTGCTCAGTGTGTAGTGTGTATCCTACAGAGTGCTCAGTGTGTAGTGTGTATCCTACAGAGTGTTCAGTGTGTAGTGTGTATCCTACAGAGTGTTCAGTGTGTAGTGTGTATCCTACAGAGTGCTCAGTGTGTATCCTACACAGTGTTCAGTGTGTAGTGTGTATCCTACAGAGGGAGCCTAGAGAGTGTTCAGTGTGTAGTGTGTATCCTACAGAGTGTTCAGTGTGTAGTGTGTATCCTACAGAGTGTTCAGTGTGTAGTGTGTATCCTACAGAGTGTTCAGTGTGTAGTATGTATCCTACAGAGTGCTCAGTGTGTAGTGTGTATCCTACAGAGTGTTCAGTGTGTAGTGTGTATCCTACAGAGTGCTCAGTGTGTAGTGTGTATCCTACAGAGTGTTCAGTGTGTAGTGTGTATCCTACAGAGTGTTCAGTGTGTATCCTACAGAGGGAGCCTACAGAGTGCTCAGTGTGTAGTGTGTATCCTACAGAGTGCTCAGTGTGTAGTGTGTATCCTATAGAGGGAGCCTAGAGAGTGTTCAGTGTGTAGTGTGTATCCTACAGAGGGAGCCTACAGAGTGCTCAGTGTGTAGTGTGTATCCTACAGAGTGCTCAGTGTGTAGTGTGTATCCTACAGAGGGAGCCTAGAGAGTGTTCAGTGTGTAGTGTGTATCCTACAGAAGGAGCCTAGAGAGTGTTCAGTGTGTAGTGTGTATCCTACAGAGGGAGCCTACAGAGTGCTCAGTGTGTAGTGTGTATCCTACAGAGTGCTCAGTGTGTAGTGTGTATCCTACAGAGTGCTCAGTGTGTAGTGTGTATCCTACAGAGGGAGCCTAGAGAGTGTTCAGTGTGTAGTGTGTATCCTACAGAGTGTTCAGTGTGTATCCTACAGAGGGAGCCTACAGAGTGCTCAGTGTGTAGTGTGTATCCTACAGAGTGTTCAGTGTGTAGTGTGTATCCTACAGAGTGTTCAGTGTGTAGTGTGTATCCTACAGAGTGTTCAGTGTGTAGTGTGTATCCTACAGAGTGTTCAGTGTGTAGTGTGTATCCTACAGAGTGCTCAGTGTGTAGTGTGTATCCTACAGTGTTCAGTGTGTAGTGTGTATCCTACAGAGTGTTCAGTGTGTAGTGTGTATCCTACAGAGTGTTCAGTGTGTAGTGTGTATCCTACAGAGTGTTCAGTGTGTAGTGTGTATCCTACAGAGTGCTCAGTGTGTAGTGTGTATCCTACAGAGTGCTCAGTGTGTAGTGTGTATCCTACAGAGTGCTCAGTGTGTAGTGTGTATCCTACAGAGGGAGCCTAGAGAGTGTTCAGTGTGTAGTGTGTATCCTACAGAGTGCTCAGTGTGTAGTGTGTATCCTACAGAGTGTTCAGTGTGTAGTGTGTATCCTACAGAGTGTTCAGTGTGTAGTGTGTATCCTACAGAGTGCTCAGTGTGTAGTGTGTATCCTACAGAGTGTTCAGTGTGTAGTGTGTATCCTACAGAGTGTTCAGTGTGTAGTGTGTATCCTACAGAGTGCTCAGTGTGTATCCTACACAGTGTTCAGTGTGTAGTGTGTATCCTACAGAGGGAGCCTAGAGAGTGTTCAGTGTGTAGTGTGTATCCTACAGAGTGCTCAGTGTGTAGTGTGTATCCTACAGAGTGTTCAGTGTGTAGTGTGTATCCTACAGAGTGTTCAGTGTGTAGTGTGTATCGTACAGTGGGAGTAGTGTACAGTGATGGTCACTACAGCGCGTGTTTCCCCCTGGTGTGTTTATGGAGCTGATAGAAAACCTGATGACGGAGTTTATTGGAGTGTGAGACAGGCAGAGACAGACACTGAGGACGCAACCTTATCACAGACACCATAAACACACACACACACACACACACACACACACACACACACACACACACACACACACACACAGGTTTGTTTCAGGTTCCATTGCGGAGCTGTGGATTTACTCCCCTGGTGACTTCAGGTGTGTGTGTACTTGGGAGAACTGATGACACATCCAGTCTCACTCTAACCTATGGGAGGCCGTCTGGGGTGACACACTGAAGCACTTGTGCATTTACATCACACTTGTGCAGACGTGAAACGTGCGTGTACAAATATGTTTATTCACATTCAAATTTGATTTATATGAAACATAAGCTCATAGAACATCCTTACATACACACTATATTACCTATGTACTGTTGCACCTGCACATATGTAGTGCACTCACATGTGGGAACACAATCAATTTTAGTGTGAACGGAAGTCATTTCATTAGCCAGAGGTATCTCCTGGTCTCACTGAAGATTGTTTTGCTCTCTTTCTCTCTCACATAAAAACAAAATGTATGAAAGTGCTCTACATTTATGAGTGTGTAACCGTACATAAGTATATAGTGTGTATGTAAGAATGTTCTATATGTTTGTGTGTTTCGTCTCACGGATTCTCACTCTAACACTCAGGCTGTATCTGTAGGGAGTTTTTTTCAACGCCACTCAATTAAACACTTCCTTATTTCCTGATTTTATTTTATTTTATTTTTTTAAACCATTATAAAAACCTTGATCTGTAGACTGTATGGACTGTGTGTGTGTGTGTGTGTGAGGTCTCACAGCGCCCTCATGTGGCCTGAAGAAGGAATCTTTCTAACACGTTCAGGTTTATTTTCTCTGAACTCTGTTTCTAATAACTCTGAACACAAACCTCGAGAAAAACCTCTCTCAGTAACACTGTGGATCTGGGCAAGAGAACGCTGACTTAAAAAAACACACAACCCATAAACACACAACCCCTAAATACACAACCCCAAACACACAACCCCAAACACACAACCCCCAAACACACAACCCCAAACACACAACCCCAAACACACAACCCCTAGCACACAACCCTTAACACACAACCCCTAAATACACAACCCCAAATACACAATCCCTAACACACAACCCCTAAATACACAACCCCTAAAACACAACCCCTAACACACAACCCCAAACACACAACCCCAAACACACAACCCCTAAACACACAACCCCAAACACACAACCCCAAACACACAACCCCTAACCACACAACCCCTAACACACAACCCCTAAAACACAACCCCAAACACACAACCCCTAGCACACAACCCCTAACACACAACCCTCACCCAACACACAACCCCAAATACACAACCCCTCACCCAACACACAACCCCAAATACACAACCCCTCATCCAACACACAACCCCAAATAAACAACCCCTAATTCACAATACACATCCCCTCACACACAACCCTCACAAAACACACAACCCCAAATACACAACCCTCACCCAACACACAACCCCTAATACACAACCCCTAATTCACAATACACATCCCCTCACACACAACCTCACACACAACCCTAACACAATACACAACCCCTAATACACAACCCTTACACAACACACAACTCCTAAGACACAACCCCAAATACACAACCTGTCACACCCCACACAACCCCTCACAGTTTTTTGGGGAAAATATCTGAATGTTCGGTGTGTGTTGGAGGTGGAGACCAACAGCGGTTATCATATATATATAAATATTTATATAAAAGACCAATTTAAAAATGCCTCCAGAATAACTGCCCATCACACTTACCCTTATTTGTAGCTCAGTTTGTGTAGAAATGAAATAATTATTAGAAATGTAAGTTAATAACACTATAGGTTCAACAGAGGAGTGTTTTCATTTTTCTTTTTATTTATTTACATTTCATTGATATCTTTTGAATGTGTAATATATAGTTTATGCTTATTTTTATCCTTTATTTAACAGCTATAATTTGCACATTGAGGTCATAGAATCTATAATTATAAAGCCACACCCTCTTACTGAGAAGCTCTGCCCCCAAAGCAGTAACAGTCTTACACATAACAAAATACTGATTGCGAAATTCCTGACAAAAGCTGCACACAAACCACAACAAAACCACACACACACACACCAGATATATAATATTCCAACTTTTTCCACTTTATTAGAAAATTCCAGGAAAAAAAGTCGGTTAAATGAGAATGTAAACTGACGAAAAGCCTTACTGAGTTTTTCAGCACCTCCTCCAACAAACACTTGGATTTCATTTCCTTTAATTCCTTTTATTTGTTTCCTGCTCTGTTAAACCAGACAAACGAGTTCACAGTTTACCACACACACACACACACACACACACACACACACACACACACACACACACACACACACACACACACACACACACACACAAAAACAGGGGGAGGCTGTAATTTTCAGAGAAGTTAAGCAGAGAGAAAAGAAGATTGTCCATAAAAGTGCAGATTTTAGAAAATAAAACTTGGCCCCTTTCTTATCCATGTAACACAGTCTGTGATGGTTTCTGTACCACACATGTAAACAAGATGCAGGAAAAATACAGGACATGCCTTTTTATTTAAAAAAAAAAAAAAACACAATACAAAAAAGTAAACAAAACCACAGCATGCTTTAAGAGTGAGCAAGCAGCATGGCGTGGCAGGAGGTCACAGAGCCTGAGCGACGAGGTTCATGAGGAGGAAGAACATGCTGCAGTAGAACTCGGAGTGAGAAAGGACACTGAGACACAGAAACAAAAAAAAATAGCTTAAAAATTTAGCTCGTGGTCTCTGAGCAGCAGCAGCACAGGTTCCTCAGGTTCCGGCTCTGTGACTCAACCACAGGACACTTTTTTACAGGATAATCACAGGTATGGAGTGAGTTTAATCCCAGCACACCCACACACATCCTTCGTCTGATAAAACACAATGAAGAGCCGCGAAGTGGGAGAAGGAAAAATCCGGCCAGATCAGCGTCAGTAATCCACCCGGAGCAGAGTGGCCTCTAATCAGTGTTTATTCCAGCACACACATCAAAACCTCTTTAATCCAGCTGTGCAGTCTATAATCTCTAATCCAGAGATCTGATCTATGACTTGGACAAGACTAAAGATGAGAATCCAGATGTGCAGTCACTAATCTGCACTCTGTAAATCCCTCCAGTCCTCTTTAATCTGCTTGCGGCTGTGTTTAACCTGGCCATGTGATTTATAATGCAGATGTGCGTCTCTAATCCAGACCTGCCATCTATAAAGTGTGTGTTTATGGCTGAGAGTTTAATCCAGATATGTGTCTCTGTAATACCTCTGTGTGGTGTTTAATATTGCAGTGACCGCTCTAATTGGTCTGTAATTCACTTAGTTGTTAATCCAGATGTCAGTATTCTGATCGAGCGTGGCGGTGCCTGTAACCCGTCCGAGTCTCTGTCACACGTCGGCGCCGTCAGCACAGCAGGGGTTCTGCGGAGCAGTCCGTGGCCATTCCGGAGGAATACGCTGTGGAGAGAAAAACGACACTCAAAACACAAAACACCAAAATCCCCCTGAAGCTTCTCACTGAGAGATCACGAACTGATTTTGACGAAATCCTGATTTAACGATCAGAATGTTTTAAATCTCAAATCCGGAGTCTGACGTGTGATCCTGTGATCCAGAAAAACATAGTTCTCACGTTTCAGATATGAATACAACACCATTCAGACTTCTGCTAAAACATGTCATTAAAGTAATGTATTGAGGGGGCGGAGTCACAGGGGCACTGTGAGTCACAGCTACAAACAACCAGAACTCACAACTGCGCTAATTAAAGTAAAAATATCATGCAGTAAAATACTCAGTATTTAAAGAACAACATTAGTTATAATGAACAATAATCATGATGGTGAGAGACAGCCTTCATCATCGTTCAGCATCCATATTAATGTGATGGTGTTAAACATGACGGTGTTTCTCAGAGTGTTAATGTTCTCATGACACACACATCATGACGGTGTTTCTCAGAGTGTTAATGTTCTCATGACACACACATCATGACGGTGTTTCTCAGAGTGTTAATGTTCTCATGACACACACACCATGACGGTGTTTCTCAGAGTGTTAATGTTCTCATGACACACACACGTCTCCTGTTTACTGTCTGTACAAACAAAGCAAGCTGCTTTTCAGTGATGGTGTAAAACTACACCTGCCGTTTTCACACCCTGCTGCATGACTCAAAACATTCCAGCACACAATCCACTGAAACCTGAGAGCATCTCCACGTTGCAGGAGCAGCAGCGAGCCATGCGGCCGTGCGGGGACGAAGCGCCCAAAGCCGCCTTCCTAGAGGCTGAAAAACGAGAATAGCTGTCCTCAAGAAGACAAAAACTGCAGAGGATTCTGGTCCTGAGCTTCTGAGGCACTTTATTATTCTACAGAAGACGAGAAAAACACCGCACAGCTCCAGAGAAACATGAGACTTCCTCACACTATTCACTACACACTCTCAGAGACAAGTACGGTACCTGACCGTATCAAAGCCCCTGTCCTGGAACCCTCATCTTCAATCTAACCCTCGTCCATCACATGCACATCTCACACACACACACACACACACACACACTCACTACACATCTCACACACACACACACACACACTCACTACACATCTCACACACACCACCTCACACACACTCACACCACCTCACACACACTCACTACACATCTCACACACACACACACTCACTACACATCTCACACACACACACTCACTACACATCTCACACACACACACACTCACTACACATCTCACACACACACACACACACACTCACTACACATCTCACACACACACACACACACTCACTACACATCTCACACACACACACACACCACCTAACACACACTCACTACACATCACACACACACACACCACACATGCTCTGACAACACATCACACACATGCTACACATCACACACATGCTGCACATCACACACACACACACACACACACACACTCACTACACATCACACACACACTCACTACACATCACACACATCACACACACACACACTCACTACACATCACACACACACACACTCACTGCACATCACACACACACTCACTGCACATCTCACACACACACTCACTACACATCTCACACACACACACACACTCACTACACATCTCACACACACCACCTCACACACACTCACTACACATCTCACACACACTCACTACACATCTCACACACACACACACACACACCACCTAACACACACTCACTACACATCACACACACACACACCACACATGCTCTGACAACACATCACACACATGCTACACATCACACACACACACTCACTACACGAGTGTGCGTGTGATGTGTAGTGAGTGTGTGCGTGTGATGTGTAGTGAGTGTGTGATGTGTAGTGTGTGTAGTGTGTGTGTGATGTGTAGCGAGTGTGTGCGTGTGATGTGTAGTGAGTGTGTGTGTGTGATGTGTAGTGAGTGTGCGTGTGTGTGATGTGTAGTGAGTGTGTGTGTGTGTGTGTGATGTGTAGTGAGTGTGTGTGTGATGTGTAGTGAGTGTGTGCGTGTGATGTGTAGTGAGTGCGTGTGTGTGATGTGTAGTGAGTGCGTGTGTGTGATGTGTAGTGAGTGTGCGTGTGATGTGTAGTGAGTGTGAGTGTGTGTGTGATGTGTAGTGAGTGTGTGTGTGATGTGCAGTGAGTGTGTGTGTGTGATGTGTAGTGAGTGTGTGTGTGTGATGTGTAGTGAGTGTGTGTGTGTGTGTGTGATGTGTGTGATGTGTAGTGAGTGTGTGTGTGTGTGATGTGTAGTGAGTGTGTGTGTGATGTATAGTGAGAGTGTGTGTGTGTGATGTGTAGTGAGTGTGTGTGTGTGTGTGTGATGTGTAGTGAGTGTGTGTGTGTGTGATGTGTAGTGAGTGTGTGTGTGTGATGTGTAGTGAGTGTGTGTGTGTGATGTGTAGTGAGTGTGTGCGTGTGATGTGTAGTGTGTGTGTGATGTGTAGTGAGTGTGCGTGTGATGTGTAGTGAGTGTGTGTGTGATGTGTAGTGAGTGTGTGTGTGTGATGTGTAGTGAGTGTGTGTGTGTGATGTGTAGTGAGTGTGTGTGTGATGTGTAGTGAGTGTGTGTGTGTGTGTGATGTGTGTGATGTGTAGTGAGTGTGTGTGTGTGTGTGTGATGTGTAGTGAGTGTGTGTGTGATGTGTAGTGAGAGTGTGTGTGATGTGTAGTGAGAGTGTATGTGTGTGATGTGTAGTGAGTGTGTGTGTGATGTGTAGTGAGAGTGTGTGTGTGTGATGTGTAGTGAGAGTGTGTGTGTGTGATGTGTAGTGAGTGTGTGTGTGTGTGTGATGTGTAGTGAGTGTGTGTGTGATGTGTAGTGAGTGTGTGTGTGTGTGTGATGTGTGTGATGTGTAGTGAGTGTGTGTGTGTGATGTGTAGTGAGTGTGTGTGTGTGTGTGTGATGTGTAGTGTGTGTGTGATGTGTAGTGAGTGTGCGTGTGTGATGTGTAGTGAGTGTGTGTGTGTGATGTGTAGTGAGTGTGTGTGTGTGATGTGTAGTGAGTGTCTGTGTGATGTGTAGTGAGTGTGTGTGTGTGATGTGTAGTGAGTGTGTGTGTGTGTGTGTGTGTGTGTGATGTGCAGTGAGTGTGTGTGTGTGATGTGTAGTGAGTGTGTGTGTGTGATGTGTAGTGAGTGTGTGTGTGATGTGTGATGTGTAGTGAGTGTGTGTGTGTGATGTGTGTGATGTGTAGTGAGTGTGTGTGTGTGTGTGTGATGTGTAGTGAGTGTGTGTGTGATGTGTAGTGAGTGTGTGTGTGTGATGTGTAGTGAGTGTGTGTGTGTGATGTGTAGTGAGTGAGTGTGTGTGATGTGTAGTGAGTGTGTGTGTGATGTGTAGTGAGTGTGTGTGTGATGTGTAGTGAGAGTGTGTGTGTGTGATGTGTAGTGAGTGTGTGTGTGTGATGTGTAGTGAGAGTGTGTGTGTGTGATGTGTAGTGAGAGTGTGTGTGTGTGATGTGTAGTGAGTGTGTGTGTGATGTGTAGTGAGAGTGTGTGTGTGTGATGTGTAGTGAGAGTGTGTGTGTGTGATGTGTAGTGAGTGTGTGTGTGTGATGTGTAGTGAGTGTGTGTGTGTGTGTGTGATGTGTAGTGAGTGTGTGTGTGATGTGTAGTGAGTGTGTGTGTGTGTGATGTGTGTGATGTGTAGTGAGTGTGTGTGTGAGATGTGTAGTGAGTGTGTGTGTGTGTGTGATGTGTAGTGAGTGTGTGTGTGATGTGTAGTGAGTGTGTGTGTGTGTGTGATGTGTGTGATGTGTAGTGAGTGTGCGTGTGTGATGTGTAGTGAGTGTGCGTGTGTGATGTGTAGTGAGTGTGCGTGTGTGATGTGTAGTGAGTGTGCGTGTGTGATGTGTAGTGAGTGTGCGTGTGTGATGTGTAGTGAGTGTGCGTGTGTGATGTGTAGTGAGTGTGTGTGTGTGATGTGTAGTGAGTGTGCGTGTGTGATGTGTAGTGAGTGTGTGTGTGTGATGTGTGATGTGCAGTGAGTGTGTGTGTGTGTGATGTGTAGTGTGTGATGTGCAGTGAGTGTGTGTGTGTGATGTGTAGTGAGTGATGTGCAGTGAGTGTGTGTGTGTGATGTGTAGTGAGTGATGTGCAGTGAGTGTGTGTGTGTGATGTGTAGTGAGTGATGTGCAGTGAGTGTGTGTGTGTGATGTGTAGTGAGTGATGTGCAGTGAGTGTGTGTGTGTGATGTGTAGTGAGTGTGTGTGTGTGTGTGTGATGTGTGATGTGTAGTGAGTGTGTGTGTGTGTGTGTGTGATGTGCAGTGAGTGTGTGTGTGTGATGTGTAGTGAGTGTGTGTGTGTGATGTGTAGTGAGTGTGTGTGTGATGTGTGATGTGTAGTGAGTGTGTGTGTGTGATGTGTGTGATGTGTAGTGAGTGTGTGTGTGTGTGTGATGTGTGTGATGTGTAGTGAGTGTGTGTGTGATGTGTAGTGAGTGTGTGTGTGTGTGTGTGATGTGTAGTGAGTGTGTGTGTGTGTGTGTGATGTGTAGTGAGTGTGTGTGTGTGTGTGATGTGTGTGATGTGTAGTGAGTGTGTGTGTGATGTGTAGTGAGTGTGTGTGTGTGATGTGTAGTGAGTGTGTCTGTGTGATGTGTAGTGAGTGTGTGTGATGTGTAGTGAGTGTGTGTGTGATGTGTAGTGAGAGTGCGTGTGATGTGTAGTGAGTGTGTGTGTGTGTGTGATGTGTGTGATGTGTAGTGAGTGTGTGTGTGATGTGTAGTGAGTGTGTGTGTGTGTGTGATGTGTAGCGAGTGTGCGTGTGTGATGTGTAGTGAGTGTGCGTGTGATGTGTAGTGAGTGTGCGTGTGTGTGTGATGTGTAGTGAGTGTGCGTGTGTGTGTGATGTGTAGTGAGTGTGCGTGTGATGTGTAGTGAGTGTGTGTGTGTGATGTGTAGTGAGTGTGCGTGCGTGTGATGTGTAGTGAGTGTGCATGTGATGTGTAGTGAGTGTGCGTGTGCGTGTGATGTGTAGTGAGTGTGCGTGTGATGTGTAGTGAGTGTGCATGTGATGTGTAGTGAGTGTGCGTGTGTGAGTGATGTGTAGTGAGTGTGCGTGATGTGTAGTGAGTGTGCGTGATGTGTAGTGAGTGTGTGTGTGTGTGATGTGTAGTGAGTGTGTGCGTGTGATGTGTAGTGTGTGTGTGTGTGTGTGATGTGTAGTGAGTGTGCGTGTGATGTGTAGTGAGTGCGTGTGTGTGTGATGTGTAGTGAGTGCGTGTGTGATGTGTAGTGAGTGTGTGCGTGTGATGTGTAGTGTGTGTGTGTGATGTGTAGTGAGTGTGCGTTGTGTAGTGAGTGTGCGTGTGTGTGATGTGTAGTGAGTGTGCGTGTGTGTGATGTGTAGTGAGTGGGCGTGTGATGTGTAGTGAGTGTGTGTCGGTGTGATGTGTAGTGAGTGTGCGTGTGATGTGTAGTGTGTGTGTGCGTGTGATGTGTAGTGAGTGTGTGATGTGTAGTGAGTGTGCGTGTGTGTGAGGTGTAGTGAGTGTGTGCGTGTGATGTGTAGTGTGTGTGTGTGATGTGAAGTGAGTGTGCGTGTGATGTGTAGTGAGTGTGCGTGTGATGTGTAGTGAGTGTGCGTGTGATGTGTAGTGAGTGTGTGATGTGTAGTGAGTGTGCGTGTGATGTGTAGTGAGTGTGCGTGTGATGTGTAGTGAGTGTGTGATGTGTAGTGAGTGGGCGTGTGATGTGTAGTGAGTGTGTGATGTGTAGTGAGTGTGTGATGTGTAGTGAGTGTGTGATGTGTAGTGAGTGTGCGTGTGTGTGATGTGTAGTGAGTGGGCGTGTGATGTGTAGTGAGTGTGTGTCGGTGTGATGTGTAGTGAGTGTGCGTGTGATGTGTAGTGAGTGTGTGATGTGTAGTGAGTGTGCGTGTGTGTGAGGTGTAGTGAGTGTGTGTGTGATGTGTAGTGAGTGTGTGTGTGAGGTGTAGTGAGTGTGTGTGTGAGGTGTAGTGAGTGTGTGATGTGTAGTGAGTGTGCGTGTGATGTGTAGTGAGTGTGCGTGTGATGTGTAGTGTGTGTGTGTGTGTGTGATGTGTAGTGTGTGTGTGTGTGTGATGTGTAGTGAGTGTGTGTGTGTGTGTGTGTGTGATGTGTAGTGAGTGTGCGTGTGATGTGTACTGAGTGTGCGTGTGAGGTGTAGTGAGTGTGTGATGTGTAGTGAGTGTGTGTGTGATGTGTAGTGAGTGTGTGCGTGTGTGTGATGTGTAGTGAGTGTGTGTGTGATGTGTAGTGAGTGTGTGTGTGATGTGTAGTGAGTGTGTGTGTGATGTGTAGTGAGTGTGTGCGTGTGATGTGTGATGTGTAGTGAGTGTGTGTGTGATGTGTAGTGAGTGTGTGCGTGTGATGTGTAGTGTGTGTGTGAGGTGTAGTGAGTGTGCGTGTGAGGTGTAGTGAGTGTGTGTGTGATGTGTAGTGAGTGTGTGTGATGTGTAGTGAATGTGTGATGTGTAGTGAGTGTGCGTGTGTGCGTGTGATGTGTAGTGTGTGTGTGTGTGTGATGTGTAGTGTGTGTGTGTGTGTGTGATGTGTAGTGAGTGTGTGTGTGTGATGTGTAGTGAGTGTGTGTGTGTGTGATGTGTAGTGAGTGTGTGTGTGTGATGTGTAGTGAGTGTGTGTGTGTGATGTGTAGTGAGTGTGTGTGTGTGTGATGTGTAGTGAGTGTGTGTGTGTGTGATGTGTAGTGAGTGTGTGTGTGTGTGATGTGTAGTGAGTGTGTGTGTGTGATGTGTAGTGAGTGTGTGTGATGTGTAGTGAGTGTGTGTGATGTGTAGTGAGTGTGTGTGATGTGTAGTGAGTGTGCGTGTGATGTGTAGTGAGTGTGCGTGTGATGTGTAGTGAATGTGTGATGTGTAGTGAGTGTGTGCGTGTGATGTGTAGTGTGTGTGTGTGTGTGATGTGTAGTGAGTGTGTGTGTGTGTGTGATGTGTAGTGAGTGTGTGTGTGTGTGATGTGTAGTGAGTGTGTCTGTGTGATGTGTAGTGAGTGTGTGTGTGATGTGTAGTGAGTGTGTGTGTGATGTGTAGTGAGTGTGTGTGTGTGTGATGTGTAGTGAGTGTGTGTGTGTGATGTGTAGTGAGTGTGTGTGATGTGTAGTGAGTGTGCGTGTGATGTGTAGTGAGTGTGTGTGATGTGTAGTGAGAGTGCGTGTGATGTGCAGTGAGTGTGCGTGATGTGTAGTGAGTGTGTGTGTGATGTGTAGTGAGTGTGCGTGTGTGTGAGGTGTAGTGAGTGTGCGTGTGTGTGAGGTGTAGTGAGTGTGTGTGTGATGTGTAGTGAGTGTGCGTGTGAGGTGTAGTGAGTGTGCGTGTGATGTGTAGTGAGTGTGCGTGTGTGTGAGGTGTAGTGAGTGTGTGTGTGTGAGGTGTAGTGAGTGTGCGTGTGAGGTGTAGTGAGTGTGTGTGATGTGTAGTGAGTGTGCGTGTGATGTGTAGTGAGTGTGCGTGTGATGTGTAGTGAGTGTGCGTGTGTGTGAGGTGTAGTGAGTGTGCGTGTGTGTGAGGTGTAGTGAGTGTGTGTGTGTGAGGTGTAGTGAGTGTGCGTGTGAGGTGTAGTGAGTGTGTGATGTGTAGTGAGTGTGCGTGTGTGTGAGGTGTAGTGAGTGTGCGTGTGAGGTGTAGTGAGTGTGCGTGTGATGTGTAGTGAGTGTGCGTGTGATGTGTAGTGAGTGTGCGTGTGTGTGAGGTGTAGTGAGTGTGTGTGTGTGATGTGTAGTGAGTGTGCGTGTGAGGTGTAGTGAGTGTGTGATGTGTAGTGAGTGTGCGTGTGTGAGGTGTAGTGAGTGTGTGTGTGTGAGGTGTAGTGAGTGTGTGATGTGTAGTGAGTGTGCGTGTGAGGTGTAGTGAGTGTGTGATGTGTAGTGAGTGTGCGTGTGTGTGATGTGTAGTGAGTGTGCGTGTGTGTGAGGTGTAGTGAGTGTGCGTGTGTGTGAGGTGTAGTGAGTGTGTGTGTGTGAGGTGTAGTGAGTGTGTGTGTGTGAGGTGTAGTGAGTGTGCGTGTGTGTGATGTGTAGTGGGAGTGTGTGTGTGATGTGTAGTGAGTGTGTGTGTGTGTGATGTGTAGTGAGTGTGTGTGTGTGTGATGTGGGGTGTGTGTGTGTGTGATGTGTAGTGAGTGTGCGTGTGAGGTGTAGTGAGTGTGCGTGTGTGTGATGTGTAGTGAGTGTGCGTGTGATGTGTAGTGAGTGTTTGTGTGTGATGTCTACTGTGTGTGTGATGTGTAGTGAGTGATTGTGATGTGTAGTGAGTGTGTCACACGAACTCACTACACATCACACACACACACACTCACTACACATCACACACACACACTCACTACACATCACACACACACACACACTCACTACACATCACACACACACACACTACACATCACACACACACACTACACATCACACACACACACACTACACATCACACACACACACACTACACATCACACACACTCACTACACATCACACACACACTCACTACACATCACACACACTCACTACACATCACACACACACTCACTACACATCACACACACACACTCACTACACATCACACACACACACTCACTACACATCACACACACACTCACTACACATCACACACACACTCACTACACATCACACACACACACACTACACATCACACACACACACACTCCACATCACACACACACACACTCCACATCACACACACACACACTCACTCCACATCACACACACACACACTCACTCCACATCACACACACACACACTCACTCCACATCACACACACACACACTCACTCCACATCACACACACACTCACTACACATCACACACACACACACTCACTCCCACTCCACATCACACACACACACACTCACTCCCACTCCACATCACACACACACACACTCACTCCCACTCCACATCACACACACACACACTCACTCCACATCACACACACACTCACTACACATCACACACACACACTCACTACACATCACACACACACACACACACTCACTACACATCACACACACACTCCCACTACACATCACACACACGCACACTCACTACACATCACACACACACACACTCTCCCTACACATCACACACACTCACTACACATCACACACACTCACTACACATCACACACACTCACTACACATCACACACACACACTCTCCCTACACATCACACACACACACACACACACTCTCCCTACACATCACACACACACACACACACTCTCCCTACACACACACACACCCTACACACACACACACACTCTCCCTACACATCACACAGACACACACTCACTACACATCACACAGACACACTCTCCCTACACATCACACAGACACACTCTCCCTACACATCACACACACACACTCTCCCTACACATCACACACACACACTCTCTACACATCACACAGACACACACTCTCCCTACACATCACACAGACACACACTCACTACACATCACACAGACACACACTCACTACACATCACACAGACACACTCTCCCTACACATCACACAGACACACTCTCCCTACACATCACACAGACACACACTCTCCCTACACATCACACAGACACACACTCACTACACATCACACAGACACACACTCCCTACACATCACATAGACACACACTCCCTACACATCACATAGACACACACTCCCTACACATCACACAGACACACACTCCCTACACATCACACAGACACACTCCCACTACACATCACACACACACACACTCTCCCTACACATCACACACACACACACACTCTCCCTACACACACACACACTCACTACACATCACACAGACTCACTACACATCACACACACACACTCCCACTACACATCACACACACACACTCCCACTACACATCACACAGACACACACTCCCTACACATCACACAGACACACACTCCCTACACATCACACAGACACACACTCCCTACACATCACACAGACACACACTCCCTACACATCACACAGACACACTCCCACTACACATCACACAGACACACTCCCACTACACATCACACACACACACTCCCACTACACATCACACACACACACTCCCACTACACATCACACACACACTCCCACTACACATCACACACACACTCCCACTACACATCACACACACTTTCACTACACATCACACAGACACACTCACTACACATCACACACACTCTCCCTACACATCACACACACTCTCCCTACACATCACACACACTCACTACACATCACACACACACACTCACTACACATCACACACACACTCACTACACATCACAGACACACTCTAACTACACATCACACACACACACACTCACTACACATCACACACACACACACTCACTACACATCACACACACACACACTCACTACACATCACACACACACACACTCACTACACATCACAGACACACTCTCACTACACATCACACACACACTCACTACACATCACATACACTCACTACACATCACACACACACACACTCTCCCTACACATCACACACACACACACACACACACTCTCCCTACACATCACAAAGACACACTCTCCCTACACATCACAAAGACACACTCTCCCTACACATCACACACACACTCACTACACATCACACACACACACTCACTACACATCACACAGACACACTCTCACTACACATCACACAGACACACTCTCACTACACATCACACAGACACACACTCACTACACATCACACACACACACACTCACTACACATCACACACACACTCTCCCTACACATCACACACACTCTCTCCCTACACATCACACAGACACACTCTCCCTACACATCACACACACACACTCACTACACAACACACACACACACACACTCACTACACATCACACACACACTCTCCCTACACATCACACACACACTCTCTCCCTACACATCACACACACACACACACACACTCACTACACATCACACACACACACTCTCCCTACACATCACACACACACACACACTCCCTACACATCACACACACACACACACTCTCCCTACACATCACACACACACACACACTCTCCCTACACATCACACACACACACACACACACTCTACACAACACACACTCTCCCTACACATCACAAACACACACACTCCCTACACATCACACACACACACTCTCCCTACACATCACACACACACACACTCACTACACATCACACACACACACACACACACTCACTACACATCACAAACACACACACTCCCTACACATCACACACACACACACTCACTACACATCACACACACACACACACTCACTACACATCACACACACACACACACACTCTCCCTACACAACACACACACTCACACTCTCTACACAACACACACACTCACACTCACTACACAACACACACACACACACACACTCACTACACATCACACACACACACACACACTCTCCCTACACATCACACACACACTCGCCCTACACATCACACTCACACTCACTACACATCACACACACACTCCCACTCCCTACACATCACACACACACTCTCCCTACACATCACACACTCCCACTCCCTACACATCACACACACACCCCCACTCCCTACACATCACACACACACTCCCACTCCCTACACATCACACACACACTCCCACTCCCTACACATCACACAGCAACGCCCACTCCCTACCCACCACACAGACACTCCCACTCCCTACACATCACACCCACACTCCCACTCCCTACACATCACACAGACACTCCCACTCCCCACACATCACACACACACTCCCACTCCCTACACATCACACAGACACTCCCACTCCCTACACATCACACAGACACTCCCACTCCCTACACATCACACACACACTCCCACTCCCTACACATCACACACACACTCCCACTCCCTACACATCACACAGACACTCCCACTCCCTACACATCACACAGACACTCCCACTCCCTACACATCACACAGACACTCCCACTCCCTACACATCACACAGACACTCCCACTCCCTACACATCACACAGACACTCCCACTCCCTACACATCACACAGACACTCCCACTCCCTACACATCACACAGACACTCCCACTCCCTACACATCACACAGACACTCCCACTCCCTACACATCACACAGACACTCCCACTCCCTACACATCACACAGACACTCCCACTCCCTACACATCACACAGACACTCCCACTCACTACACATCACACAGACACCCACTCACTACACATCACACAGACACTCCCACTCACCCTACACATCACACAGACACTCCCACTCACCCTACACATCACACAGACACTCCCACTCCCTACACATCACACAGACACTCCCACTCACCCTACACATCACACAGACACTCCCACTCCCTACACATCACACAGACACTCCCACTCCCTACACATCACACAGACACTCCCACTCCCTACACATCACACAGACACTCCCACTCACTACACATCACACAGACACTCCCACTCACTATACATCACACAGACACTCCCACTCACCCTACACATCACACAGACACTCCCACTCACCCTACACATCACACAGACACTCCCACTCACCCTACACATCACACAGACACTCCCACTCACCCTACACATCACACAGACACTCCCACTCACCCTACACATCACACAGACACTCCCACTCACCCTACACATCACACAGACACTCCCACTCACCCTACACATCACACAGACACTCCCACTCACCCTACACATCACACAGACACTCCCACTCACCCTACACATCACACAGACACTCCCACTCCCTACACATCACACAGACACTCCCACTCCCTACACATCACACAGACACTCCCACTCCCTACACATCACACAGACACTCCCACTCCCTACACATCACACAGACACTCCCACTCCCTACACATCACACAGACACTCCCACTCCCTACACATCACACAGACACTCCCACTCCCTACACATCACACAGACACTCCCACTCCCTACACATCACACAGACACTCCCACTCCCTACACATCACACAGACACTCCCACTCCCTACACATCACACAGACACTCCCACTCCCTACACATCACACAGACACTCCCACTCCCTACACATCACACAGACACTCCCACTCCCTACACATCACACAGACACTCCCACTCCCTACACATCACACAGACACTCCCACTCCCTACACATCACACAGACACTCCCACTCCCTACACATCACACAGACACTCCCACTCCCTACACATCACACAGACACTCCCACTCCCTACACATCACACAGACACTCCCACTCCCTACACATCACACAGACACTCCCACTCCCTACACATCACACAGACACTCCCACTCACCCTACACATCACACAGACACTCCCACTCACCCTACACATCACACAGACACTCCCACTCACCCTACACATCACACAGACACTCCCACTCACCACACATCACACAGACACTCCCACTCACTACACATCACACAGACACTCCCACTCACCCTACACATCACACAGACACTCCCACTCACCCTACACATCACACAGACACTCCCACTCCCTACACATCACACAGACACTCCCACTCCCTACACATCACACAGACACTCCCACTCCCTACACATCACACAGACACTCCCACTCACTACACATCACACAGACACCCACTCACTACACATCACACAGACACACACTCACTACACATCACACAGACACACACTCACTACACATCACACAGACACACACTCACTACACATCACACAGACACACACTCACTACACATCACACACACATCACACAGACACTCCCACTCACCCTACACATCACACAGACACTCCCACTCACCCTACACATCACACACACACACACACTCCACATCACACACACACACACACACTCACTCCCACTCCACATCACACACACACACACACTCACTCCCACTCCACATCACACACACACACACTCACTCCCACTCCACATCACACACACACACACACTCACTCCCACTCCACATCACACACACACACACACTCACTCCCACTCCACATCACACACACACACACACTCACTCCCACTCCACATCACACACACACACACACTCACTCCCACTCCACATCACACACACACACACACTCACTCCCACTCCACATCACACACACACACACACTGACTCCCACTCCACATCACACACACACACACACTGACTCCCACTCCACATCACACACACACACACACTGACTCCCACTCCACATCACACACACACACACACTGACTCCCACTCCACATCACACACACACACACACACTCACTCCCACTCCACATCACACACACACACACACTCACTCCCACTCCACATCACACACACACACACACTCACTCCCACTCCACATCACACACACACACACACTCACTCCCACTCCACATCACACACACACACACACTCACTCCCACTCCACATCACACACACACACACTCACTCCCACTCCACATCACACACACACACACTCACTCCCACTCCACATCACACACACTCACTCCCACTCCACATCACACACACACACACTCACTCGCACTCCACATCACACACACTCACTCGCACTCCACATCACACACACTCACTCGCACTCCACATCACACACACACACACTCACTCGCACTCCACATCACACACACACACACTCCCTCGCACTCCACATCACACACACACACACTCCCTCGCACTCCACATCACACACACACACACTCCCTCGCACTCCACATCACACACACACACTCCCTCGCACTCCACATCACACACACACACACTCCCTCGCACTCCACATCACACACACACACACTCCCTCCCACTCCACATCACACACACACACACTCCCTCCCACTCCACATCACACACACACTCCCACTCCACATCACACACACACACACACTCACTCCCACTCCACATCACACACACACACACACTCACTCCCACTCCACATCACACACACACACACTCCCTCCCACTCCACATCACACACACACTCCCACTCCACATCACACACACACACACACTCCCTCCCACTCCACATCACACACTCACTCCCACTCCACATCACACACACACTGCACACACTCACTCCCACTCCACATCACACACACACACACACTCACTCCCACTCCACATCACACCCACACACACACTCACTCCCCCTCCACATCACACACACACACACATACACTCACTCCCACTCCACATCACACACACACACACACTCACTCCCACTCCACATCACACACACACACACACTCACTCCCACTCCACATCACACACACACACACACTCACTCCCACTCCACATCACACACACACACACACACACACTCACTCCCACTCCACATCACACACACACACACACACTCCCTCCCACTCCACATCACACACACACACACTCACACACACACTCACACACACACACACACACACACTCACTCCCACTCCACATCACACACACACACACACTCACTCCCACTCCACATCACACACACACACACACACTCACTCCCACTCCACATCACACACACACACACACTCACTCCCACTCCACATCACACACACACACACACTCACTCCCACTCCACATCACACACACACACACACTCACTCCCACTCCACATCACACACACACACACACTCACTCCCACTCCACATCACACACACACACACACTCACTCCCACTCCACATCACACACACACACACACTCACTCCCACTCCACATCACACACACACACACACTCACTCCCACTCCACATCACACACACACACACACTCACTCCCACTCCACATCACACACACACACACACTCACTCCCACTCCACATCACACACACACACACACTCACTCCCACTCCACATCACACACACACACACACTCACTCCCACTCCACATCACACACACACACACACTCACTCCCACTCCACATCACACACACACACACACTCACTCCCACTCCACATCACACACACACACACACTCACTCCCACTCCACATCACACACACACACACACTCACTCCCACTCCACATCACACACACACACACACTCACTCCCACTCCGCATCACACACACACACACACTCACTCCCACTCCACATCACACACACACACACACTCACTCCCACTCCACATCACACACACACACACACTCACTCCCACTCCACATCACACACACACACACACTCACTCCCACTCCACATCACACACACACACACACTCACTCCCACTCCACATCACACACACACACACACTCACTCCCACTCCACATCACACACACACACACACTCACTCCCACTCCACATCACACACACACACACACTCACTCCCACTCCACATCACACACACACACACACTCACTCCCACTCCACATCACACACACACACACACTCACTCCCACTCCACATCACACACACACACACACTCACTCCCACTCCACATCACACACACACACACACTCACTCCCACTCCACATCACACACACACACACACTCACTCCCACTCCACATCACACACACACACACACTCACTCCCACTCCACATCACACACACACACACACTCACTCCCACTCCACATCACACACACACACACACTCACTCCCACTCCACATCACACACACACACACACTCACTCCCACTCCACATCACACACACACACACACTCACTCCCACTCCACATCACACACACACACACACTCACTCCCACTCCACATCACACACACACACACACTCACTCCCACTCCACATCACACACACACACACACTCACTCCCACTCCACATCACACACACACACACACTCACTCCCACTCCACATCACACACACACACACACTCACTCCCACTCCACATCACACACACACACACACTCACTCCCACTCCACATCACACACACACACACACTCACTCCCACTCCACATCACACACACACACACACTCACTCCCACTCCACATCACACACACACACACACTCACTCCCACTCCACATCACACACACACACACACTCACTCCCACTCCACATCACACACACACACACACTCACTCCCACTCCACATCACACACACACACACACTCACTCCCACTCCACATCACACACACACACACACTCACTCCCACTCCACATCACACACACACACACACTCACTCCCACTCCACATCACACACACACACACACTCACTCCCACTCCACATCACACACACACACACACTCACTCCCACTCCACATCACACACACACACACACTCACTCCCACTCCACATCACACACACACACACACTCACTCCCACTCCACATCACACACACACACACACCCACTCCCCCTCCACATCACACACACACTCACCCACCCCCACCCCACAACACACACACACACACCCACTCCCACTCCACATCACACACACACACACTCACTCCCACTCCACATCACACACACACACACACTCACTCCCACTCCACATCACACACACACACACTCACTCCCACTCCACATCACACACACACACACTCACTCCCACTCCACATCACACACACACACACTCACTCCCACTCCACATCACACACACACACTCACTCCCACTCCACATCACACACACACACACACCCACTCCCACTCCACATCACACACACACACACTCACTCCCACTCCACATCACACACACACACACTCACTCCCACTCCACATCACACACACACACACTCACTCCCACTCCACATCACACACACACACACTCACTCCCACTCCACATCACACACACACACACTCACTCCCACTCCACATCACACACACACACACTCACTCCCACTCCACATCACACACACACACACACACTCCCACTCCACATCACACACACACACACTCACTCCCACTCCACATCACACACACACACACTCACTCCCACTCCACATCACACACACACACACACACTCACTCCCACTCCACATCACACACACACACACTCACTCCCACTCCACATCACACACACACACACTCACTCCCACTCCACATCACACACACACACACTCACTCCCACTCCACATCACACACACACACACTCACTCCCACTCCACATCACACACACACACACTCACTCCCACTCCACATCACACACACACACACTCACTCCCACTCCACATCACACACACACACACTCACTCCCACTCCACATCACACACACACACACTCACTCCCACTCCACATCACACACACACACACTCACTCCCACTCCACATCACACACACACACACTCACTCCCACTCCACATCACACACACACACACTCACTCCCACTCCACATCACACACACACACCCCACTCCACATCACACACACACACTCCCACTCCACATCACACACACACACACTCACTCCCACTCCACATCACACACACACACTCCCACTCCACATCACACACACACACACTCACTCCCACTCCACATCACACACACACACTCCCACTCCACATCACACACACACACTCACTCCCACTCCACATCACACACACACACACTCACTCCCACTCCACATCACACACACACACACTCCTCCCACTCCACATCACACACACACACACTCACTCCCACTCCACATCACACACACACACACTCACTCCCACTCCACATCACACACACACACACTCACTCCCACTCCACATCACACACACACTCACTCCCACTCCACATCACACACACACACACTCACTCCCACTCCACACACACACACACTCACTCCCACTCCACATCACACACACACACACTCACTCCCACTCCACATCACACACACACACACTCACTCCCACTCCACATCACACACACACTCCCACTCCACATCACACACACACACTCCCACTCCACATCACACACACACACACACACTCCCACTCCACATCACACACACACACTCACTCCCACTCCACATCACACACACACACTCCCACTACACATCACACACACACACTCCCACTACACATCACACACACACACTCCCACTACACATCACACACACACACTCCCACTACACATCACACACACACACTCCCACTACACATCACACACACACACTCCCACTACACATCACACACACACACTCCCACTACACATCTCACACACACACTCCCACTACACATCTCACACACACACTCCCACTACACATCACACACACACACTCCCACTACACATCACACACACACACTCCCACTACACATCACACACACACACTCCCACTACACATCACACACACACACTCCCACTACACATCACACACACACACTCCCACTACACATCACACACACACACTCCCACTACACATCACACACACACACACTCCCACTACACATCACACACACACACACTCCCACTACACATCACACACACACACACTCCCACTACACATCACACACACACACACTCCCACTACACATCACACACACACACACTCCCACTACACATCACACACACACACACTCCCACTACACATCACACACACACACACTCCCACTACACATCACACACACACACACTCCCACTACACATCACACACACACACACTCCCACTACACATCACACACACACACACTCCCACTACACATCACACACACACACTCCCACTACACATCACACACACACTCCCACTACACATCACACACACACACACTCCCACTACACATCACACACACACACACTCCCACTACACATCACACACACACACACACACACTCCCACTGCACATCACACACACACACACACACTCCCACTGCACATCACACACACACACACACTCCCACTGCACATCACACACACACACACACACTCCCACTGCACATCACACACACACACACACACTCCCACTGCACATCACACACACACACACACTCCCACTGCACATCACACACACACACACACTCCCACTACACATCACACACACACACACTCCCACTACACATCACACACACACACACACTCCCACACACACACACACACACACTCCCACTACACATCACACACACACTCCCACTACACATCACACACACACTCCCACTACACATCACACACACACTCCCACTACACATCACACACACACTCCCACTACAACACTCACACACATTCCCACTACACATCACACACACTCCCACTACACACCACACACACACACACATACACCACACACACACACACTCCCACTACACATCACACACACACACACTCCCACTACACATCACACACACACACACACCCACTACACATCACACACACACACACTCCCACTACACATCACACACACACACTCCCACTACACATCACACACACACACACACTCCCACTACACATCACACACACACACACTCCCACTACACATCACACACACACACACCCACTACACATCACACACACACACACTCCCACTACACATCACACACACTCCCACTACACATCACACACACACACACTCCCACTACACATCACACACACACACACACTCCCACTACACATCACACACACACACACTCCCACTACACATCACACACACACACACTCTCACTACACATCACACACAAACTCCCACTACACATCACACACACACACTCACTACACATCACACACACACACACTCCCACTACACATCACACACACACCACCCCACACACCCCCACTCACACACCACACCCACACACACTCCCACTACACATCACACACACACACTCACTACACATCACACACACACACACTCCCACTACACATCACACACACACACACACTCCCACTACACATCACACACACACACACTCCCACTACACATCACACACACACACACACTCCCACTACACATCACACACACACACACACTCCCACTACACATCACACACACACACACTCCCACTACACATCACACACACACACACTCCCACTACACATCACACACACACACACTCCCACTACACATCACACACACACACACTCCCACTACACATCACACACACACACACACACACTCCCACTACACATCACACACACACTCCCACTACACATCACACACACACACCCACTCCCACTACACATCACACACACACACCCACTACACATCACACACACACACACACCCACTACACATCACACACACACACACACCCACTACACATCACACACACTCCCACTACACATCACACACACACACACACTCCCACTACACATCACACACACACACACTCCCACTACACATCACACACACACACACACACTCCCACTACACATCACACACACACACACTCCCACTACACATCACACACACACACACTCCCACTACACATCACACACACACACACTCCCACTACACATCACACACACACACACACACTCCCACTACACATCACACACACACACACACACTCCCACTACACATCACACACACACACTCCCACTACACATCACACACACTCCCACTACACATCACACACACACACACACTCCCACTACACATCACACACACACACTCCCACTACACATCACACACACACACACACACACTCCCACTACACATCACACACACACACACACTCCCACTACACATCACACACACACACACTCACTACACATCACACACACACACACTCCCACTACACATCACACACACACACACTCCCACTACACATCACACACACACACACACTCCCACTACACATCACACACACACACCCACTACACATCACACACACACTCCCACTACACATCACACACACACACCCACTACACATCACACACACTCCCACTACACATCACACACACACACTCACTACACATCACACACACATACACTCCCACTACACACACACACACTCCCACTACACATCACACACACACTCCCACTACACATCACACACACACACACTCCCACTACACATCACACACACACACCCACTACACATCACACACACACACCCACTACACATCACACACACACACACTCCCACTACACATCACACACACACACACTCCCACTACACATCACACACACACACTCCCACTACACATCACACACACACACTCCCACTACACATCACACACACACACACTCCCACTACACATCACACACACACACACACTCCCACACACACACACACACTCCCACTACACATCACACACACACTCCCACTACACATCACACACACACACTCTCACTACACATCACACACACACACTCTCACTACACATCACACACACACACACTCTCACTACTCATCACACACAAACTCCCACTACACATCACACACACACACTCCCACTACACATCACACACACACACACTCTCACTACACATCACACACACACACACTCTCACTACACATCACACAAACTCCCACTACACATCACACACACACACTCACTACACATCACACACACACACACACTCTCACTACACATCACACACACACACTCTCACTACACATCACACACACACAAACTCCCACTACACATCACACACACACAAACTCCCACTACACATCACACACACACACTCTCACTACACATCACACACACACAAACTCCCACTACACATCACACACACACAAACTCCCACTACACATCACACACACACACTCACGCCCCCTCCACATCACACACACACACACTCACTCCCACTCCACATCACACACACACACTCCCACTACACATCACACACACACACACACACACACACTCCCACTACACATCACACACACACACACACACTCCCACTACACATCACACACACACACACACACTCCCACTACACATCACACACACACTCCCACTACACATCACACACACACACACTCCCACTACACATCACACACACACTCCCACTACACATCACACACACACACTCCCACTACACATCACACACACACACACTCCCACTACACATCACACACACACACTCCCACTACACATCACACACACACACACACACACACTCCCACACACACACACACACACACACACTCCCACTACACATCACACACACACTCCCACTACACATCACACACACACACCCACTACACATCACACACACACACTCACTACACATCACACACACACACTCACTACACATCACACACACACACTCTCACTACACATCACACACACACACACTCTCACTACACATCACACACACACACTCACTACACATCACACACACACACTCTCACTACACATCACACACACACACTCTCACTACACATCACACACACACACTCTCACTACACATCACACACACACACTCACTACACATCACACACACACACACTCACTACACATCACACACACACTCTCCCTACACATCACACACACACACTCTCCCTACACATCACACACACACACTCTCCCTACACATCACACACACACACTCTCCCTACACATCACACACACACTCTCCCTACACATCACACACACACACTCACTACACATCACACACACACACACACACACACTCACTACACATCACACACACACACACACACTCTCACTACACATCACACACATCACACACACACACTCACTACACATCACACACAAACACACACACATACCCACACAAACACACACACACACACACACACTCACTACACATCACACACACACACACACACACACTCACTACACATCACACACACACTCTCACTACACATCACACACACACACTCTCACTACACATCACACACACACACTCTCACTACACATCACACACACACACTCTCACTACACATCACACACACACACTCTCACTACACATCACACACACACACTCTCACTACACATCACACACACACACTCACTACACATCACACACACACACTCTCACTACACATCACACACACACACTCACTACACATCACACACACACTCTCACTACACATCACACACACACACTCACTACACATCACACACATCACACACACACTCTCACTACACATCACACACACACACTCTCACTACACATCACACACACACACACACACACACTCTCACATCACACTACAGAGTGTTTCATTAGATAGATCGTCATGCAGAACCTTTTAGAGAGAAGAATCTGAAATTATCAAAGGATTCCTTAAAGATGTTTTTTTTGAAGTGTGTAAACTTTTCTGACAGGAAGTGTGTCTTGTGTCTCACCACTTCGGCTGCTGTGTCCTCGCATCTTTCTGGCCAGTTCATCAGACGGCGTCAGATCAGACACCAGCATCTCTGGTTCATCTTAGGAGGGACACAAACAGGGTTAAGGTCATGACATGTGAGGGATTAAATATGACTTGAACATGTTAAATCTGAGTCATGATTCATCCCCTCTTCATCACACACTGTGAGAAGAGTGGAGAGAAATCTCAGAGTTCTTTAGTTCAGAGAAGTGAAATAAATGTCCCTGAGTTGAAACATGACTTCATGTGAATGTGAGGTCAGAGATCATGTGATTAGAATGTGAGGTCATGGGTTACAATAAGAGCTCATTACACTGAAAACATACACCATCATGGAGGTTGTGATATACATTATCATGACTTTGTTATGCATCTGATGAAATGGAGCTGAAATGTAACACTATTTTGACCACACCCACTCACCAGTGCTGAAGGTAAAGGTCATGGTTTCGTTGCCGCTGTCCGGCAGCGTACCATCCCTCCTCCCGTTTGGCTGCAGCAGTGCATCCTGGGATTTGTAGTCTTTGCTTTTATAGCCTTTAGAAGCCTGAGACTTGCACTTGCGTGTGCTGATGCGTATGACGCCGTGTACGAGCCGGCACTCGGCCTCCTGCTCCTCCAGGTTGTAGTCCTGTGCGATGCTGTTGATCAGGTCACTAATCTCGTTCGTCTTTCGTGAGAAGGACAGGTCTGAGGTGCATTTGGCTAGCTGCTCTATCTGGTGCAGTTTATAAAGCTCCAGAAGCTTCTTGGTGATTAGCGAGTCGATATCGGTCCCTCCGTCATCCACGTCATCCACGTCCAGATCCTCTCTGGAGTATATGCTAGTGTTGCTAATGGGTCGCTGACTCTCTCCCTTTGCTGTGGACCTGCTGCGCCGAGCTGGAGCATCGGAATTTGGCGAGTAAACAACCTTCTTTCCCGCTAGGTAGACGTCTCCGTAACGGAAACTTCCAGAACTGGGCAGGTGAGTGGTCTTGGGCTCGGATTTGGGCTCGGCCCGGCGCGGTTCAGACTCAGATTTGGCCGGTGGATCTGTGGAACTCTCATTAGGGGGAACGCAGGGCTGCTGGCGGCCGTAAAAGCCGCAGGTGAGGATGCAGCAAATCAGGGCTCGGCAGTTTGACCAGGAACACGAGCCACAAGGAGCGCTCGGGATCAGTCCATTAGCGCAGCTCCGAGACGCACTGTGGGATGGCTGGGTGTCGATAACTATGGCACGTGGAGGATAGGGGAAGTGCTGACTGCCGGAATAATGATTTCGGCATGAATCCTGGGACATTTTGCGATCTGGACTGGAGGCGTGGTTGTGATGAGGTTCCTGATTATCACGGAAAAAGTGCTGACTGGCCATGTAGTGATTCCGGAACGAATCCGGAGTCGTTATGTGATTTTCTCGGTATGAATCGTGATTGGTGGTGTGATTCTCTCGGTACGAGCTCATGGTGGCTTTAGCATAGTGTGGAGGACTATGGGGCAGGTGCGGCTCGATTATCCGAGGGAAATCGGGGCAGTGATCCTGGTACAAGCCCTGACTGGTGTTGCGTTGGTTCCGATACGACTCCTGTTTGGTGGTGTGATGAGGTCGGTATGAGTCCTGGTTACTTGAGCTGTCTCTAGAAGCGGATCGACTTGGCCTGTAACACTCAGACCTGCAGCGTCCCGACCCATGTGAGTGTGGGCGGGACTTGTGTTTGGTCCTGGTGCTGTGTTCAGGCATTGCACACTTCAATCAGGACCTGGCAGACACACAAACACACACATGACTACATTATCTGTGCAGTAACACAATAAAGAAGTGAATTTCACACAATAATCACATCTCATATTAAAGCAATTTCCTATCATCACATTAACATTATCTGTACACGGTTATAACAAAGTGTTAAATGTGTTTAATGATTTTGAGTCAAAATCTGATTTCAGTCTAATGAACGATCAATCGAACTGGAATTTTACGCTGTGAACACACATGAGTGGAGTGATACACAGTGTCCAGTCAGGTCAGTGAACTGGACCTCAGTGCTGTATCAGTGATAAATGTCGCTGGATATCACACAAATGAAACATCATGTAAAGACAATAACAAGCTTACAGCAGCACAGCCTGTGGACATCCAATTATCATCACTTCAATGACTTTTCAGGAGAAATGGAATGATTGGTGGTATTCTGCCTGCATTATATAGCACATTGTGTGTGTGTGTGTGTGTGTGTGTGTGTGTGTGTGTGTGTGTGTGTAAGGGATGAATCCAGTTGTCCACAGTCAACAGCTTGACTCACAGGTCCAGTCTCTGATTTATTTTCAGATGAATATTCTATAATCGACGCTCTAGGACATGTTGTGCAGCTTTTGATGCCAGGAAGGAGTGAACACTCCCAGCTCTTAATTAACTCCAAATCATGGCTTAAATGGCTTTAAGTCCACAGCATTGTGTGTGTGTGTGTGTGTGTGTGTGTGTGTGTGTGTCAGAATCTGAATGCTGACTTTAACAGCTGTTTGTGATCAGTGTTACACAAGCAATCCTCTACCAGCAGGGTATACAGATGAAACTAGGACAGAAAGGTACTTTACAGGTACTTTCCCTGGGCTACAAAACACCAGTCATGACAGCAGGCCAGGGTTCCAGTGGGGTTCAGGTGAGTGCTGGAGGTTCAGGTGAGTGCTGGAGGTTCAGGTGAGTGCTG
>NC_080732.1:20641849-20651849 GCF_019097595.1 Hemibagrus wyckioides | reverse complement strand
CACACTCTTACACACCACACACACTTACACCCCACACACACACTCTTACACCCCCCCCACACACACACTCTTACACACACCCCTCACACACACTTACACACCCCTCACACACACACCCCACACACTCTTGCACACCCCTCACACACACACACTCTTACACACCCCTCACACACACACTCTTACACACCCCCCAGACACACACCCTTACACACCCCTCACACACACCCCTCACTCAACCCTCACACACACTCTTACACACCACACACTCTTACACACCCCACACACACACACACCCACACACTCTTACACACTCCTCCCACACACACACACTCTTACAAACCCCACACACACTCTTACACCCCTCACACACACTCTTACACACACCCATCACACACACTTACACACCCCTCACACCCACTTACACACCCCTCAAACACACACTTACACACGTCTCACACCCCTCACACACACTCTTACACACCCCTCACACACACTCTTACACACCCCACACACCCCTCACACCCCCCTTATATTGTTCTATACTTATTGCTCTACCTCAACCCTTGTTTATTTCATCTGCTGCTATATTCATATTTATATTTCTGTTTATTTCTATTTTGCACTCCCTCAACCACTGATACTGTATTTTTACACAATACACGTTGCCAGGTCCCAAACTTGTACATCAACTCATTTTATTTAATTTCATTGCACATGTTCTTTTTCTTTTTTGTGTTCTGTGTTTTTGTCTTGTCTTTTTGTACTTCCTGTCTCTGCACTGTCTTGTCGTTGCTCTGTTTGCACCTAGCTGCACATTTTACACTTTATGTGTCTTGGACAAGCTCCTGTCCTAGCTCTGTGTTGTTCTTGTGTTTGATCTTTATGTTGTATGTTTCTGTAGCACCAGGGCCTGGAGAAACGCTGTTTCAGTTCACTCTGTACTGCGTCAGATATACGTGGGGGAAATGACAATAAAGCTTCTTGAATCTTGAAGAGTTAATTTGAAGGTAAAGATGATGACTTTGTAGAAATTTATGGATTTATGGATGCGGAAAATGAAAGGAAAATGTGTGGAAACGTATTTTTGAAACTGTTTACTGAGAAAAGATGATTATTGTTGTAACTGAGGCTGTATATTTGGGCTGTGCTGCGGCGCCCCCTGGTGATTATAGAGCAGGATGTGAGCGGTCAGGTTGTGCTGAAGTTCAGTAACACAACCTCACACCCTATACAAGGGCAATTCAGCTCCTTCTCATTAACATGACCACGCCCCCTTATCTCTCTCTCTCTCTGTGTAGCTTAGTGTGTAAATTGTAAACATGAATGCTGTACAAAAAAATTAATAATCCGTCATTTATAACTTTCACCTATATAACGCTGCAGAATCTGATGAATATGTTTATTTATAAAATTTAATGTAAAATGTAGATCTAAATATTCAGAAAAAATCTCACTGCTGTATTCACACAACATAAAACCATGGAAGAGTCATGAGAAGGCATGAGAAACTTTACTTACACAATTTAACAGATTAAACACAACGGAGTCACACCATCACAGAGTCACGTCACAGTCTCTGTTACACCTAAACCGCCTTTAACACTGATGCATTGTGGGTAAATCGGAGCAGAATCCCCGCAGCATACACACGTCAGCGTTCCTTTGTAGAAATGAGACGTTTAAAATCCAAGTGCTTTATTTCATCAGGCGTTAAAGTACATTTAAGCTTCTTCTGATTATGGCTCACACAATACACTGTGATCATTAACACACATCAGCGCCAAGTTCAAGACAAGGCTCGCTAACGCAGACGGCGATTAACGTCTCTCCTGTTCTCTCACAGGTTCTCTCACAGGTTCTCCCTGTGGTCCACATGTTCTTACTGAGGAGCTTCATCAGAATTCTGTTCCTTCTGAAATTTCACATCAAATGATGTTTTGAACAACTTTCTGAAATATTATAATATATTTTAAACAATATGATGACGATGAGCATTTCAGTGACATTTACTTTAACTACAGAAAGATTTTTAACTATAAACTCATATCAGAGTGTAAAGTGCAGGACCAGTGAGTCACTGATGCTGCCTTCAGCCGGATGAACGTTTCAGACTCAGACACATCCACCTGAAAGTCTCAGGATTCCCGAGAACTTTCCCGAGCTGGAATTCTGAGACATCGTTCCGGCACAATGAGGAGAACCGAGACGATTCCGCCACAGAGAGCAGTGTGTGAGGTTTTTTTTGGAGCTGCAGATGATGAGCGAGAAGCTGCTGTGTGGTCCAGTGCGTTCTCTATCTGCTAGATCTGAACACTTTTACGTACTCGATGTTCAGCTGTGTGGGAGGAAATATCTTCAACCAGTGTTTACAGTTTCAGGTACTACACCTCACAAACCACATGAAAGCCTGCAGAGATTCAGCCTTTGTGTGAAAAACAATCGCTTCACATCAGTCGTGTAACAGAAAGGCGTTCGTCCCTAAACGCACTGAGATGTCCGATCTGATGTCTTGGACACTGCCGGGGTCAAGGGAGCAAAACCGGATCTGGTCTTTGGGAGAGAGGGAGGGAGGGGCATACCTGTCAATCACAGTGACCCTAGCCAATTGCTAGCTCATGCATGCTAGCGGGGGCTTCTGTCACACTGAAAGATTTTAAAACAGTTTTTAAATCAAGAGATCATCATTAGTATTTTACTGCAGTTTAAAATAAGTTGTGAATGAGGACGTGTGTGTGATGGTGTGTGTGTGTGTATGTGTGTGATGTGTGTGATGTGTGTGATGTGTGTGTGTGTGTGTGTGTGTGTGTGTGTGTGTGTGTGTGTGTGTATGTGTGTGTGTGTGTGTGCGTGTGTGTGATTTATGTTTGTGTGTATGCGTGTGATGTTTGTGTGATGTTGGTGTGTTTGTGTGTGATGTTTGTGTGTGTGAGATTGTGTGTGTGTGTGTGTGTGTGTGTGTGTTTGTGTGTGACGTCTGTGTGTGTCTGTGTGTGGTGTGTGTGTGTGTGTGTGTGTATGCATGTGTGTGTGTGCGTGTGTGTGATTTATGTTTGTGTGTATGCGTGTGATGTTTGTGTGTGATGTTGGTGTGTTTGTGTGTGATGTTTGTGTGTGTGAGATTGTGTGTGTGTGTGTGTGTGTGTGTGTGTTTGTGTGTGACGTCTGTGTGTGTCTGTGTGTGATGTCTGTGTGTGATGTGTGTGTGTGTGTCTGTGTGTGATGTCTGTGTGTGATGTCTGTGTGTGTGTGTGGTGATGTCTGTGTGTGTGTGTGGTGATGTCTGTGTGTGTCTGTGTGTGTCTGTGTGTGATTGTGTGTGATGATTGTGTGTGATGTCTGTGTGTGGTGTGTGTGTGTGTGTGAGATGATGTCTGTGTGTGTGTGTGATGTGTGTGATCTGTGTATGTCTGTGTGTGATGTGTGTGATTGTGTGTGTGTGTGAGATGATGTCTGTGTGTGATGATTGTGTGTGTTTGTGTGTGTGTGATGTGTGTTTGTGTGATGTCTGTGTGTGTGTGATTGTGTGTGTGTGATGTGTCTGTGTGTGATGTTTGTGTGTGTTTGTGTATGATGATTGTGTGTGTATGTCTCTGTGTGTGTTTGTGTGTGTATGTCTGTGTGTGTTTGTGTATGATGTGTGTGATGTCTGTGTATGTCTGTGTGTGATGTTTGTGTATGTCTGTGTGTGATGTTTGTGTATGTCTGTGTGTGATGTCTGTGTGTGATGTTTGTGTGTGATGTCTGTGTGTGTTTGTGTGTGATGTCTGTGTATGTCTGTGTGTGATGTGTGTGTGATGTTTGTGTATGTCTGTGTGTGATGTTTGTGTATGTCTGTGTGTGATTGTGTATGATGTGTGTGATGTCTGTGTATGTCTGTGTGTGATGTCTGTGTGTGATTGTGTGTGTCTGTGTGTGATGTTTGTGTGTGTGATGTTTGTGTGTGTGTGTGGTGTTTGTGTGTGTCTGTGTGATTGTGTGTGTGTGTGATGTGTTTGTGTGTGATGTGTGTTTGTGTATGATGATTGTGTATGTCTGTGTGATGTTTGTGTGTGTTTGTGTGTGATGTCTGTGTGTGATGTGATGTGTGTGATGTGTGTGATGTGTGTGATCTGTGTGTCTGTGTATGTCTGTGTGTGATGTCTGTGTATGTCTGTGTGTGATGTCTGTGTGTGTGTGGTGATGTCTGTGTGCGTCTGTGTGTGATTGTGTGTGATGTTTGTGTGTGATGTGTGTGATTGTGTGTGTGTGAGATGATGTGTTTGTGTGTGGTGTTTGTGTGTGATGATTGTGTGTGTTTGTGTGTGTGTGATGTCTGTGTGTGTTTGTGTGTGTGTGATGTCTGTGTGTGATTGTGTGATGTCTGTGTGTGATGTTTGTGTGTGTGATGTCTGTGTGTGATTGTGTGTGTGATGTCTGTGTGTGATGTTTGTGTGTGTGATGTCTGTGTGTGATTGTGTGTGTGATGTCTGTGTGTGATGTTTGTTTGTGTGTGATTGTGTGTGTGTCTGTGTGATGTGTCTGTGTGATGTTTGTGTGTGATGTCTGTGTGTGATGTTTGTGTGTGTTTGTGTATGATGATTGTGTGTGTATGTCTGTGTGTGTGTCTGTGTGTGTTTGTGTATGATGATTGTGTGTGTATGTCTGTGTGTGTTTGTGTGTGATGTTTGTGTAGTATGTCTGTGTGTGTTTGTGTGTGATGTTTGTGTAGTATGTCTGTGTGTGTTTGTGTGTGATGTCTGTGTGTGATGTCTGTGTGTGTTTGTGTGTGATGTCTGTGTGTGTTTGTGTAGTGTGTGTGTGTGTGTGTGTGTGTGTGTGTGTGTGTGTGATGTTTGTGTATGTCTGTGTGATGTGTGTGTCTGTGTGTGATGTCTGTGTGTGATGTCTGTGTGTGATGTCTGTGTATGTTTGTGTGTGATGTCTGTGTGATGTCTGTGTATGTCTGTGTGTGATGTCTGTGTGTGTCTGTGTATGTCTGTTTGTGTATGTCTGTTTGTGTATGTCTGTTTGTGTATGTCTGTGTGTGATGTCTGTGTGTGATGTCTGTTTGTGTATGTCTGTGTGATGTCTGTGTATGTCGTCTGTGTGTGATGTGTGTGTGATGTGTGTGTGTGTGTGTGATGTCTGTGTGTGATGTTTGTGTATGATTGTGTGTGTGATGTCTGTGTTGGAACTCACACTGGGACTGAGTTTATTGGGGAGTGTGTTAATGCTGCCTACTGAGTGGAACACAGTGATAATATGACTGTGTGTGTGTGTGTGTGTGTGTGTGTGTGCGCGTGTGTTTAAGTGGCAGTGTAGAAGGCGCAGCAGCTCACACTCTTGGGGCCAGATGAAACATCTTTTCCGTAGTTTTCCGATCGCGAGTCCTCACACTTGATTGGTGGCGAGTTTTCAGTGCTGGACTCATCACGTGACACGCGTCTGCGTTTACACACCGCAGTGTATGCCACAGACTCCGCCCAGTCATCCTCACGCACTTTGTCCTGACTTACGCTGTTACTCGGCCGAGGGGACCAGGGCAAACTGGCAGGTATCTTGTTCTGGTAGCTGACCTTTGACCCCCAGCTGGTGGCCATAGAGGCGAATGCGGAGTCAGAGTAGCAGGTGAGGGCGCGAGAGCTCAGGGCATAGGGCAGGTACTCTGACTCGTAGGGCTGCTGCACCGGGGTCACGAGCCAGCGGTGGGGTGCGGTACACTCCTCCGGAGGCTGCAGCGAGCGGTCAGCACTGTAGAAACGGCTCGGGGGCAGAGCGTTCACAAACTGATCATGCAGGAACGGCTGCACCGGGTAGCGGGCGCTCGAGACCAGCTGATGAGTGCGTGGGGAATCAGCAGGGGGCGGAGTTAACCTTTCACCCTCAGGAGCCATGTACATCCTACAAAAACACAGAGCAAGACAAGATGGGTTTCTATTTGTGCCACTAAAACATCTCCAACATTAATGTAGAGAAGTAACACACACCAGCACTGCGCTGGATTCAGATGATTTAAATACAGTTAGATGACAATAATAATAATAAGAAGAAGAAGAAGAAGAAGAAGAAGAAAACTGACGAGTCATAGTTGTCTCTAAATCCTTTGGCGAATGGATTGTGGTCAATCTTCAGCTGTGTGATCTACAGAGGAAACAAAACATAATGGTCACATGATCAACAGCACACAAACAGCTACACACAGACAGATACAAACTGTGTGTGTGTTCTGTACATCAGTGTTCTGGTATGCAGTCACAGCAATGAACTGGCTCTCAGGGAAGACGAAGGTCTGTGTGCGTGTCTCTCTCTCAGAGTCCAGACCGTCCGCAGGAACCTCAGAGATGTGCAGCCGTGGCTGATATTTATGCAGCGACTGCAGGACGATCATCTGCACAAAATATACATCATCATCATTATCATCATCATCATCAGTGGTTGACTGGGACAGTAATTCAGGCAATTTGACTCCATCCCAGGCCACCTTTGCTGCTGTGGTCATCACCTCCACCGTGTTCCTGTAATCCACCAGACTGATAATCCTGAAGGTTAACCCTATTAGTTGATGTAACATGTAGACTACCAGACCAATTATAAATGAATAAACAGGCCTAAATGATCCCTAAAAGACTCACTAGGAATACACCATCTATACTACTAAAAAAATCTTGACCCTCTAACACTTACTCTCTCTATTCTACTTCTATGCTATCTACTTCATTTCTTTTATTTATTATATAAACCCCCTGACCCACTAACACTAGCACTCTCTATTCTATCTATATTCTTTTTATTTATCATTAAAACATGCTACACATCTTGCGTTAGACTAAACCAGACTGGACACAGCACTTACATGTTGTTGCTGGTTTCTTGGTTTAATTTTGATCTATTGTTAGTTGTTTTGGATGAAAGCGTCCGTCTGCCAGATGATGATGTAACGGTCATGTGAACGTAATTCTGACCGATCTACTCCCCATATTCGAGCGCACACCCTTAAGTCACTCTGGCGGTACTTTGACGTTCTACACCAGATCGGTCAGTGCAGTGCCACTTCAAGTCCAACACACCTATTACCTTCCTCTGGAAATAGCCAATCAGGCAGTGCGTCACTGAGGTTGGGTCATGTGGTGATGTCATTTTCACTTCACGATTTCCTGATTCGTAGGCCCTGTCCACACAAAAGCGGGTATTTTTAAAACCACAGCTTCTTTAATGCGGTTTGTCCGTTCGTCCACATGCAAACGCAGCATCAGGTCAATGAAACTGAACATTTTTGAAAACTCCTGCCTGGGTGAAGTTTTTTAAAAACTCTGGTTTCAGTGTTATAGTATAGACAGCAAAACCGGAGATTTTTGGTTTGCGAACAGGGTTGCCAGACTGAAGATTTCCAGCTCAACTACAGCTTAAAACCCGCCCATTTCAAAAAATACCATCACAAAATGCATACTGTTATAACTAATACAATAACAAACAGTTATAACAGTTAATAACTTTGTGATATTGGCTTAACGAGTAGAACAATTACAACAATGACTCCCTTGAACCTTATTGGCTAAACTGAACCATATAATTAAAATGTCAGCATTATACATTACACTTTATTGTAAAGTTCGTTTGAATAGAAAATTAATAAAATATCATGATTATAGTCAAAAATAAAAAGCTGCCAGTTGCATCAAAAACCAGCCCAGATTTTATCAACCCGCCCAATGCACTTTTTCCTGGTGAGACTTGACCAAAAGAAGCCTAATTGGGTGGAAACTTGCCCAATCTGGCAACACTGCTTGTGAAGTCGGCGTCTCTGGCTTCTGATTGGCCAAAATGGCTTTTTCTTGACAGCGCTACAGACCAGGTTTCGCGTTTTCATGTGGACGAGATTTTTTTTCAAAATGAAAAAATAGCCGTGTACGTGTGGACTGGACCGAACACTGAGAGATCCGTCAATTCATTCCTAGCTGTATACCAGACTATCACATGTCAACGTGATCCACTGCACCGCGGCCAGAACCACCGTCAGGTCACAGAGAAATGTCCCACTCTGCCCCTGATCATCATCATCATCATCGTCATCATCTCTATCATCATTACCATCATCATCATCATCATCATCATCATCTCTATCATTATCATCATCATCATCATCATCTCTATCATTATTATCATCATCATCATCATCATCTCTATCATTACCATCATCATTTCTATCATCATCTCTCATCATCATCATCATCATCATCATCTCTATCCTCCTCCTCATCATCATTACCATCATCATCATCATCTCTATCATCTCTATCCTCCTCATCATCATCTCTATCATCATTACCATCATCATTTCTATCATCACCATCATCATCATCATCATCATCTCTATCCTCCTCCTCATCATCATCATCATTACCATCATCATCATCATCATCTCTATCATCTCTATCCTCCTCCTCATCATCTCTATCATCTCTATCCTCCTCCTCATCATCTCTATCATCATCATCCTCTCGCTCCGCAGTACTTGAGCGATCTTTTAGTCTTTTATGATCCGCCACGCCTACTCCGATCAAAGGGTGCTAGTTACTTGGTAGTACCTCAAGTAGCAAAGGCTACAGCAGGGGGCGGAGCTTTCTCTTTCAAAGCCCCACAGTTATGGAACAGCCTTCCAATTAGTGTTGGGGATTCAGACACAGTCTCAGTGTTTAAGTCCAGGCTGAAGACACATTTGTTTAGTCAAGATTTCAGTGTATAGTTTTTCTTAGGTAAAGGAGCAGATCTGAAGGTTCATGGTCATAGAGTGTTTGGTGTACTGGGATGTTTGGATGCTGTCATCTTACCACCCTCACATGGTCACTCAGGTCACTGACTGTGAAGTGGTTGGACACTTTATGTCCCGGGAAGCCTTCATGTCTGTGACCTTCTGGCTCTCCCTTTTAGTTATGATGTCATAGTTAGTCTTGCTGGAGTCCCTGCCTGCACTTTACACATAATTCTACACTGCCTTTAAGCATCACATGATCAGAAACTTAATATCTTTCTCGTTTTTTTCTCTGTGGAGCTATACACCCCACTCCTGAGCTCCCAGTGTTTGCCAGTTTCCAGTGTGACCACTGCCCTACCCCTGGTCGGAGTCTGGTCACTTGGTGGTGCCCACTGATGCTGTGGATGGATCTGTGTGGACCAGGAGACAGCCGTGGACAGAGCCACTTGGGGACTTTCACACCATCACAGATCTGCCATTTCATCTGTCAGCTTGTGACAGCAAAGAACTAGTGTTTATAATGACCTTAGAAACTACACTGACCTAATAGTTCCTCATGGTCATTGATTTCTGTTGTAGAAAGGACATTAATCAGCTACAGTTACATTATTTTCTGTTTAGTGTCACCCAAATGAGGATGGGTTCCCTTCTGAGCCTGGTTCCTCTCAAGGTTTCTTCCTCATATCATCCCAGGGAGTTTTTCCCTGCCACCGTCTTCTCATCATCATCCTCATCAACATCATCACCATCTCTATTATCATCATCATCATCATCATCATCACCTCTATTATCATCTCTATTATCATCACCTCCATCATCATCATCATCTCTATCATCATCATCATCATCATCATCATCTCTATTATCATCACCTCCATCATCATCTCTATCATCACCTCTCATCATCATCATCATCTCTCTCATCATCATCATCATCTCTATCATCATCATCATCATCATCATCTCTATCATCATCATCATCATCATCATCATCATCATCTCTATCATCATCACCTTCATCATCATCTCTATTATCATCATCATCTCTATTATCATCATCATCATCATCATCATCTCTATTATCATCATCATCATCATCATCATCATCTCTATTATCATCATCATCATCATCATCATCATCTCTATTATCATCATCATCATCATCATCATCACCTCTATCATCATCATCATCTCTATCATCTCTATTATCACCTCCATCATCATCATCATCATCTCTATTACCATCATCACCTCTATCATCATCATCAT
>NC_080732.1:20621849-20639349 GCF_019097595.1 Hemibagrus wyckioides | reverse complement strand
TCATCTCCATCATCTTCATCATCATCATCTCTATCATCATCATCACCTCCATCATCATCATCATCATCATCATCATCACCTCCATCATCATCATCATAATCTCAATGATGATAGAGATTATGATGATGATGATAAGAGATGATGATGATGATGATGATGATGGAGGTGATGATGATGATGATGATAGAGGTGATGATGATGATGATGATAGAGATGATGATCTCTATCATCATCATCATCACCATCATCTCTATTATCATCATCATCTCTTATCATCATCACATCATCATCATCTCTATTACCATCATCATCATCATCATCATCTCTATTACCATCATCATCATCATCATCACCTTCATCATCTCCATCATCACCTCCATCATCATCATCATCATCATCATCACCTCCATCATCATCATCATAATCTCGATGATAGAGATGATGATGATGATGATGAGAGATGATGATGATGATGATAGAGGTGATGATGATGATGATGATGATGATGATAGAGGTGATGATGATAATCATCATCATCTCTATCATCACCATCATCATCATCTCTATCATCACCATCATCATCATCTCTATCATCATCTTCATCATCATCTCTATCATCATCATCACCTCCATCACCATCATCATCATCTCTATCATCATCACCATCATCATCTCTATCATCATCATCTCTATCATCATCATCACCATCATCTCTATCATCATCATCATCATCACCATCTCCATCACCATCATCATCACCTCCATCATCACCTCCATCATCATCTCTATCATCATCACCTCCATCATCATCATCTCTATCATCACCTCCATCATCATCACCTCCATCATCACCTCCATCATCATCATCTCTATCATCACCTCCATCATCATCATCTCTATCATCATCATCTCTATCATCATCACCTCCATCATCATCACCTCCATCATCACCTCCATCATCATCATCTCTATCATCATCATCACCATCATCACCATCTCCATCACCATCATCATCATCTCTATCATCACCTCCATCATCATCATCTCCATCATCATCTCTCATCATCATCATCATCACCTCCATCATCATCATCAGCATCACCTCCATCATCAGCATCACCTCCATCATCATCATCATCATCCCTCATCATCACCTTCATCATCATCATCTCTCATCATCACCTCCATCATCATCATCTCTATCATCATCACCTCCATCATCATCACCTCCATCATCATCTCTATCACCATCATCATCTCTATCATCATCACCTCCATCTCCATCATCATCACCTCCATCATCATCTCTATCACCATCATCATCTCTATCATCATCACCTCCATCTCCATCATCATCATCATCTCTCATCATCACCTTCATCATCATCATCACCTCCATCATCATCTCTATCATCACCTCCATCATCATCACCTCCATCATCATCACCTCCATCATCATCACCTCCATCATCATCATCATCATCATCACCTCCATCATCATCACCTCCATCATCATCACCTCCATCATCATCATCTCTATCATCATCATCTCTATCATCATCATCACCACCATCTCCATCATCTCTATCATCATCATCACCATCATCACCATCTCCATCACCATCTCCATCATCTCTATCATCATCACCTCCATCATCATCATCTCCATCATCATCATCATCATCACCTCCATCATCACCTCCATCATCATCATCTCTATAATAATCGTAATCTGACCGTCTGTTTATTTCACACACAGATAAACACATACATACAGACCGATACAGCTGAAACTTCTGCATCTGTGTGTGTGTGTGTGTGAGAGATGTGTGTATGGGTGTGTGTGTGTGTGTGTGTGTGTGTGTGTTTTACCTGTGTGTTACTGTTGTTTGCTCCTTTGTTGTTGGTCAGTTTCAGTTTGCCGAATGAAATTTCCTGCCGCATCCAATGTGCACCAGTGTTTGGAGATTCAGGGTGGATATAAATCTTATTCCCTACAACACACACACACAGACACACACACAGGAGTGAGACTACACACAGAGTGGCATTTTAATTCTACAAAAAACAAATAATAATAATAATAATAATAATGTAACACAATTCAGTATATATTACTTCTTGTTTGTTTGTTTATTACCCTGTAGGTTGTTATCAGCTTTGCCGCACGTCACCCATTTCCCTCCCTGAAATCTCCAGTGGTTGGGGTCAGCAAGTGTGATCTCCACATACACATTATAGTGAGAGGAAACACTTAGACCTGAAATACTGAAACTCAGGAAGGGGAACATCCTCCTGTACACACACACACACACACACACACACACACACACACACACACACACAGGTAATTAACTGTTGATTACAATTAAAGATTAGATTAATCACATTCTCTGCACTGACTGTCACTGTTTACCTGGACACACCCTCTACTCTTCCTTATATGGTCACAGCTTCCTGTAACCTTCTTTTTTTTAACTGCTTAAATATCTGGCTGACGAATTGTGTGTTTATGTGCTTCTAAGTGGCACTTCTCACTCACTCCTCTCTCACTCCTGTCGCACTCTTCTCTCACTCCCTAAAGCCTTCACTCTCTCACTACTCTTACTACACGTGTGTGTGTGTGTGTGTGTGTGTGTGTATGTGTAAGAGAGAGAGAGACTTGTCTCAAATAAATGGATTAGAATCCCTGCCACTAGGGGGCACCTGCGAGTCGACTGTTCCTTAGACTGGAATTATAACGACAAATATTATTAAAATCATAGACTTCATTTATTTTAAAAATTCCAAGAAAAAGTATTCTCTAAAATCAATTTAATCATTCTCTCTCTCTCTCACACACAAACACTCCATATGCTTGGTCAAAGTGCAATCACTGGGACGTTCATCACGTTTTTATAAGTGTGTGTGTGCGCTAACACATTCAATCATATGGATGTTATAAACATTAATAGTGTTAACAAACCCCAGAGGCACCTTTATGACTCCATCAGCATCATTAATGCTGAGACTCTGACATTCTTCACTATAAAAAACTACAGCATTTAAAAACACAAAATTGTAAAAATCCTGATTAATCTGTGAAACTTTTTAGGATTAAAATTTAAAATGTTTTTATTTGTTATTTCCATATTCACTTATGTTACCTCTTATTATTTAAATAAAATTTAAAAACAGAAAAATTATTGATCTGATTGTCAAACACAGTGCAGACAAAATACTGTGTGTGTGTGTGTGTGTAAAAACACAAAATCAAATTATTAGATTAATTTCTTCTGTATGTGAGAAACTGATGAATACTGTTTTGTAATTCTAAATTTTAATAAACAAATAAAATGTACAGATTTAAAAGCAGATTTAGACTCGTAATTACACAAGCTGTGTGTGTGTGTGTGTGTGTGTGTGCTGAACAGTACTATTTTAAGCAGTAAGAGGTGCAGTGTTTTAAACACACACATTAACAGGAAGTTTAATCTGACAGAATCTCCGAGTCGATGTTGTCCATCAGCATCTGTTCTAAACTGAAGATGTTTTTCTGAGCTTTAAATCTGCTGAGAATTAAAAATACACCTCAGACAGTGAGACACACACGAGTGAGACACACCCAAGCGCTGTGCACGTTAATGAAGATAAAAAATGTAAATATTTCTCATTTTAAAGTCTGATAAAATAAACTGAAATCATCTCACACACTGACCTGAATCTCACACACTGCCCCGAGCAGCAGATTTGCTGATTTTTATAGAACACAATAAAATATATCAAAATATAATTGTTTAAAAACATTTAACAGAAAAATAAAAACAAATACCAAAACACTTCAAATTATTATTTTTTTTTAATTTGTGAATTTTCAAAATTTTGCATAAAAAATTATCACTTATGCACAAAAAGCATTAAAAAGCACACACACACACACACACACACACACTCACTCTGCATGCTTTCAATGTTTGGTTTCAGTCTCGTAAACAATAACAAAGATTTAAATTTCTTTTGGAAGAAAAATATGACAGATTGAGTGACTTAATATATTTAATTAATTAATACTGAAATTGAGAATATAACACACACACACACACAGACGATTGTATTATTTTACTGATTTTAGAACTGATGTGATAATCGGACATGACACGGCACTGTCGATTATAAATATTATAGATATTAATTATAGTTACATTTACATAACACACACACACACAAATAATTTATTTTATAGACTTCATCAAACTGTACTGTGTTTAAGTTATTTATTTTAAATTTTTTTTTTAATTTTTAAAAGTTACTGAACAAAAACTGAATAAATCTCAAGAAAAAGAAAGAGAATTTTAGCAGAATAAAAATCACCGGAATAAATGAAATGGAGCGAGCTTTAAATAAAAAACATTATAAATACAATCACACACACACACACACAGATGAGTTGAGTGTGTAAGTAAACCCTCCTCATGCTGGATTTTCTCAGCAGTGTGTGTGTTCTTCAGTAGTTGTGTGCGGGTGTGATTTATTATAAACAGTACTGAAGATTAAACCTTTTCGAACAGGAAGTTTACATTTCTCAGCTCAGTTTCTGAAGCAGAGTTCTTCTCACACGGGGAACCCCGGGGTTCTGGAGATTGGCTCAGATCTCTGATTTTATTGATTTTTTTTTTTTGGTAACGTAAACAAATCAGTTTAATTTTTCTCAAAATACTACTCTTTATTTCGCTTGTGATTTCTGTCAGCATTCTTCAGTGTGTGAAATAAATAAGTGAAGGTGTTTAATCCAAACCTTTACAACAAAACACACCGCCGTGGAAATTAAAAAAACTCTGTCTCTAATAAAATAAATATCAGAAATATTCCTCTACATATTTAATATCGAGTGTAATGTTGATCCGAGTGATTATGTTTAAAATGTAGACTGAGAACGGGTCAGGGGTCAAAGGTCAGAGAAGGACGCAGGTGTGTGTGTGAAAGTAAGCAGTAAAATTCGCTCAGTGTGTGTGTGCGCTTACCTGCCCTGCTTGGTGATGATCATCTCGGTCTGATGTCGGTGGAATTTGAGCCAGAGCGCGCGGTTACACAGGTACACCTGAGCTCTCCGGTCCCCGCGCGCGCAGTGCTCCGCGCCGTCATATGCAGGTGGGTACAGGTTCGCGGATCCGTGCGTGAACTGATGATAAGCGGCACCGAACGCCGCGTGCGATGTCGAGGAGGAGGAGGGAGAGGAGGAGGAAGAAGATGGAGAGGAGAAGCCGTAATGGAGAGACGCTGAACACCTGGAAACACCTGGGCCGGTCCGGGTCGGGTAGGGCAGGAAGTGAGCCGGACTCGGGCTCGAGATATCCTGGGTGGTGTTGGACTGGATAAAGTACGCGGGGCTCGAGCTCGGAGCGGCTCCGTCCACAGGGAATGAGGATAAAACTTCCTCAAAGTGAGCGGCCGGAGCTTTGGGCTGATCCGCTCCGCCAGCGCGCGCGCCTTCACCTGGCATGACCCGGATGTGAATCACTCAACCCTCCTGCGTACAAGGTCCAATTTTAGTGATGATGATGATGATGATGATGATGAAGAAGAAGAAGAAGGCTATTTGATTATCCTCCTGATTCCTTCTCCAGGTGAGTCTATGCGCTCCTTGCTGACAGGATTTAATTTCTCTCAAATAAAAGATGAAATGAAAAAGAGTGTAATAAAGTTAAATTCGGTAATAAACCCTTCTCTTTCCACAGGGCTGTGAGTGAAGGAGTGGAGCATCGCTGATGAATCAATGTGTAGAGCATTAGGAGCAGATTTAAGATGCAGTGTTGACTCCGCCCTCTTTACCTCTCGTACCCTACAAATCCACACTCTTTGTTTTATGCAAATGAGAGGGCGTGGCTTTCAATACAGCGCAAAGAATAAAAAGTCAGAAGGACAAGGAGCAAATCTTACACACTTCAGGTGAGACATTATTATTATTATTATTATTATTATTATTATTATTATTATTATTATTATAGATTATGACGCTATTTGTTGTAGTTTATTATTTTAGGTTATTATAGTAGTTTATGTGTAAGATATTTGTTCTTTATTTAAATTAAACTGTTTATTGTTTTAAAATCATGCAATGTTTATTTTATTCATTTATTTTCCTCTGATTCCTTTAAGCTCTTTAAAATAAAATACAATAAATTTAGATAAACAAATCTCTCTCTCTCTCTTGTTTGTGAACTTGTATATATATGAATTCTTTATTCTTTGTGATGATGAGAGTGAAGTGAGAGCAGCGCGGTGGAGAAACACCTCACACTCCTCCTCACACTCCTCTCTTCTCTCATACACTCAGTAACCTGGAATGAGAGAATCTGCTCAGTAAGATCATGAGCAGAGTTTTATATTAACGATCTAAAATTATTTTTAATAATCAAATAGAAAACAAGCTTTAAAATGATTTATTATCCAGAGATGTTGCTGCTGACATGTTGATTAGAGATATTAGATCTGCAGTGTGATCTTCATCAGGATCTGCAGTGTGATCTTCATCAGGATCTGCAGTGTGATCTTCATCAGGATCTGCAGGAGCTTTACACTAAAAACCTCAGTCTGTAAAAACCCACAGAAATAAATCTCAGTATGAATTCTCATACTTCTTCAGTCTGTGTGTGTGTTAAATACTGTAAATATTGTGTGTGTGTGTGTGTTAAATACTGTAGATATTCTGTGTGTGTGTGTGTGTTAAATACTGTAAATATTCTGTGTGTGTGTTAAATACTGTAAATATTCTGTGTGTGTGTTAAATACTGTAAATATTCTGTGTGTGTGTGTGTGTTAAATACTGTAAATATTCTGTGTGTGTGTTAAATACTGTAAATATTCTGTGTGTGTGTGTGTTAAATACTGTAAATATTCTGTGTGTGTGTGTGTTAAATACTGTAAATATTCTGTGTGTGTGTTAAATACTGTAAATATTCTGTGTGTGTGTGTGTTAAATACTGTAAATATTCTGTGTGTGTGTGTGTGTTAAATACTGTAAATATTCTGTGTGTGTGTGTGTGTGTTAAATACTGTAAATATTCTGTGTGTGTGTGTGTGTTAAATACTGTAAATATTCTGTGTGTGTGTGTGTGTTAAATACTGTAAATATTCTGTGTGTGTGTGTGTTAAATACTGTAAATATTCTGTGTGTGTGTGTGTGTTAAATACTGTAAATATTCTGTGTGTGTGTTAAATACTGTAAATATTCTGTGTGTGTGTGTGTTAAATACTGTAAATATTCTGTGTGTGTGTGTGTTAAATACTGTAAATATTCTGTGTGTGTGTGTGTGTGTTAAATACTGTAAATATTCTGTGTGTGTGTGTGTGTTAAATACTGTAAATATTCTGTGTGTGTGTGTGTGTTAAATACTGTAAATATTCTGTGTGTGTGTGTGTGTTAAATACTGTAAATATTCTGTGTGTGTGTGTGTGTTAAATACTGTAAATATTCTGTGTGTGTGTGTGTGTGTGTGTTAAATACCGTATTGTTCCGAATATAAGACGATATTTTTTTCATGGAAATGCATCTCAGTAAACGATGTCGTCCTATATTCGAGCTAGACTTTTACACGTCAATACACCCGCAAAAATAGGACCGTCATGCTAGCGTGTCTCACTGACGGGACCAAACTTCCCCCGTACATGATTTTAAAGCGCAAGACGGTACCCAAAGAGGCAATACCCGCTGAAATTTTCGTTTGTGCTCAGAAAAAAAGGCTGGATGGAGACTGAGCTTGTGGAATAGACTGACTGACAGGAATGACGTGATGATTTGAGGAGCCAAGTTTGGCAAGATAAAACAGTTCACTGCACTTCTGATTATTGCTGTACTGTTTGTTGCAGTATGTTTATTGCACTATTATTAATTACACTTTGTTATCCAATCACGCCTGTTATTTTTCTCTCTGAGGCAGACTGCTACTGTTAATGAAATATTGGTAGGCTCTGTATATTTTCACAATGAGATGCACAGCCTAACTGTTATTAAATCCAGATGGACTGCAGGTTATATGTTATGCCAGATGAAAATTTCTTTATAAAAGACAAGAGTTGGTCTTCAAAATGCATTTTCCCAAAAGGTACACTTTGAAAAGTGAGGGACGTCTTATAATCAGGACAATACGGTGCTGTAAATGTTCTGTGTGTGTGTGTGTGTGTGTGTGTGTTAAATACTGCAAATGTTCTGTGTGTGTGTGTGTGTGTGTGTGTGTGTTAAATACTGCAAATGTTCTGTGTGTGTGTGTGTGTGTGTGTGTGTGTTAAATACTGTAAATGTTCTGTGTGTGTGTGTGTGTTAAATACTGCAAATGTTCTGTGTGTGTGTGTGTGTGTGTGTGTGTTAAATACTGCAAATGTTCTGTGTGTGTGTGTGTGTGTGTGTTAAATACTGCAAATGTTCTGTGTGTGTGTGTGTGTGTGTGTTAAATACTGCAAATGTTCTGTGTGTGTGTGTGTGTGTGTGTTAAATACTGCAAATGTTCTGTGTGTGTGTGTGTGTGTGTTAAATACTGTAAATGTTCTGTGTGTGTGTGTGTGTGTGTGTTAAATACTGCAAATGTTCTGTGTGTGTGTGTGTGTGTGTGTGTGTGTTAAATACTGCAAATGTTCTGTGTGTGTGTGTGTGTGTGTGTTAAATACTGCAAATGTTCTGTGTGTGTGTGTTAAATACTGCAAATGTTCTGTGTGTGTGTGTGTGTGTGTGTGTTAAATACTGCAAATGTTCTGTGTGTGTGTGTGTGTGTGTGTGTGTTAAATACTGCAAATGTTCTGTGTGTGTGTGTGTGTGTGTTAAATACTGCAAATGTTCTGTGTGTGTGTGTGTTAAATACTGCAAATGTTCTGTGTGTGTGTGTGTTAAATACTGCAAATGTTCTGTGTGTGTGTGTGTGTGTGTGTTAAATACTGTAAATGTTCTGTGTGTGTGTGTTAAATACTGCAAATGTTCTGTGTGTGTGTGTGTGTGTTAAATACTGCAAATGTTCTGTGTGTGTGTGTGTGTGTGTTAAATACTGTAAATGTTCTGTGTGTGTGTGTTAAATACTGCAAATGTTCTGTGTGTGTGTGTGTGTGTGTTAAATACTGCAAATGTTCTGTGTGTGTGTGTGTGTGTGTTAAATACTGCAAATGTTCTGTGTGTGTGTGTGTGTGTGTGTGTTAAATACTGCAAATGTTCTGTGTGTGTGTGTGTGTGTGTGTGTGTGTGTGTTAAATACTGCAAATGTTCTGTGTGTGTGTGTGTGTGTTAAATACTGCAAATGTTCTGTGTGTGTGTGTGTGTGTGTTAAATACTGCAAATGTTCTGTGTGTGTGTGTGTGTGTGTGTGTTAAATACTGCAAATGTTCTGTGTGTGTGTGTGTGTGTTAAATACTGTAAATGTTCTGTGTGTGTGTGTGTGTGTGTTAAATACTGCAAATGTTCTGTGTGTGTGTGTGTGTTAAATACTGCAAATGTTCTGTGTGTGTGTGTGTGTGTGTGTTAAATACTGCAAATGTTCTCTGTGTGTGTGTGTGTGTGTTAAATACTGCAAATGTTCTGTGTGTGTGTTAAATACTGCAAATGTTCTGTGTGTGTGTGTGTGTGTGTGTTAAATACTGTAAATGTTCTGTGTGTGTGTGTTAAATACTGCAAATGTTCTGTGTGTGTGTGTGTGTGTGTGTGTTAAATACTGTAAATGTTCTGTGTGTGTGTGTGTTAAATACCGCAAATGTTCTGTGTGTGTGTGTGTGTGTGTTAAATACTGCAAATGTTCTGTGTGTGTGTGTGTGTGTGTGTGTGTGTTAAATACTGCAAATGTTCTCTGTGTGTGTGTGTGTGTGTGTGTGTGTGTGTGTGTTAAATACTGCAAATGTTCTCTGTGTGTGTGTGTGTGTGTTAAATACTGCAAATGTTCTGTGTGTGTGTGTGTGTGTTAAATACTGCAAATGTTCTGTGTGTGTGTGTGTGTGTGTGTTAAATACTGCAAATGTTCTCTGTGTGTGTGTGTGTGTGTGTGTGTGTTAAATACTGCAAATGTTCTCTGTGTGTGTGTGTGTGTGTGTTAAATACTGCAAATGTTCTGTGTGTGTGTGTGTGTGTGTGTGTGTTAAATACTGCAAATGTTCTGTGTGTGTGTGTGTGTGTGTGTTAAATACTGCAAATGTTCTGTGTGTGTGTGTGTGTGTGTTAAATACTGCAAATGTTCTGTGTGTGTGTGTGTGTGTGTTAAATACTGTAAATGTTCTGTGTGTGTGTGTGTGTGTGTTAAATACTGTAAATGTTCTGTGTGTGTGTGTGTGTGTTAAATACTGTAAATGTTCTGTGTGTGTGTGTGTGTGTGTGTGTTAAATACTGCAAATGTTCTGTGTGTGTGTGTGTGTGTGTTAAATACTGCAAATGTTCTGTGTGTGTGTGTGTGTGTGTGTGTGTGTGTGTGTTAAATACTGCAAATGTTCTGTGTGTGTGTGTGTGTGTGTTAAATACTGTAAATGTTCTGTGTGTGTGTGTGTGTGTGTGTGTGTTAAATACTGCAAATGTTCTGTGTGTGTGTGTGTGTGTTAAATACTGTAAATGTTCTGTGTGTGTGTGTGTGTGTGTGTTAAATACTGTAAATGTTCTGTGTGTGTGTGTTAAATACTGCAAATGTTCTGTGTGTGTGTGTGTTAAATACTGCAAATGTTCTGTGTGTGTGTGTGTGTGTTAAATACTGCAAATGTTCTGTGTGTGTGTGTGTGTTAAACACTGTAAATGTTCTGTGTGTGTGTGTGTTAAATACTGCAAATGTTCTGTGTGTGTGTGTGTGTGTGTGTGTGTGTTAAATACTGTAAATGTTCTGTGTGTGTGTGTTAAATACTGCAAATGTTCTGTGTGTGTGTGTGTGTGTGTTAAATACTGTAAATGTTCTGTGTGTGTGTGTGTGTTAAATACCGCAAATGTTCTGTGTGTGTGTGTGTGTTAAACACTGTAAATGTTCTGTGTGTGTGTGTGTTAAATACTGTAAATGTTCTGTGTGTGTGTTAAATACTGCAAATGTTCTGTGTGTGTGTGTGTGTTAAATACTGTAAATGTTCTGTGTGTGTGTGTTAAATACTGCAAATGTTCTGTGTGTGTGTGTGTGTGTGTGTGTGTGTGTGTGTGTTAAATACTGTAAATGTTCTGTGTGTGTGTGTGTGTGTGTGTGTTAAATACCGCAAATGTTCTGTGTGTGTGTGTGTGTGTTAAACACTGTAAATTTTCTGTGTGTGTGTGTGTGTTAAATACTGTAAATGTTCTGTGTGTGTGTGTTAAATACTGCAAATGTTCTGTGTGTGTGTGTTAAATACTGTAAATGTTCTGTGTGTGTGTGTTAAATACTGCAAATGTTCTGTGTGTGTGTGTGTTAAATACTGTAAATGTTCTGTGTGTGTGTTAAATACTGCAAATGTTCTGTGTGTGTGTTAAATACTGCAAATGTTCTGTGTGTGTGTGTCTTGTGTGTGTGTGTGTGTGTGTTAAATACTGCAAATGTTCTGTGTGTGTGTGTGTGTTAAATACTGTAAATGTTCTGTGTGTGTGTTAAATACTGTAAATGTTCTGTGTGTGTGTGTGTGTGTTAAATACTGCAAATGTTCTGTGTGTGTGTGTGTGTGTTAAATACTGCAAATGTTCTGTGTGTGTGTGTGTGTTAAATACTGCAAATGTTCTGTGTGTGTGTGTGTGTGTGTGTGTTAAATACTGTAAATGTTCTGTGTGTGTGTGTTAAATACTGTAAATGTTCTGTGTGTGTGTGTGTGTGTGTTAAATACTGCAAATGTTCTGTGTGTGTGTGTGTGTGTGTGTGTGTGTGTGTGTTAAATACTGCAAATGTTCTGTGTGTGTGTGTGTGTTAAATACTGCAAATGTTCTGTGTGTGTGTGTGTGTGTGTGTGTGTTAAATACTGCAAATGTTCTGTGTGTGTGTGTGTGTGTGTGTGTGTGTTAAATACTGCAAATGTTCTGTGTGTGTGTGTGTTAAATACTGCAAATGTTCTGTGTGTGTGTGTGTGTGTGTGTTAAATACTGCAAATGTTCTGTGTGTGTGTGTGTGTGTGTTAAATACTGCAAATGTTCTGTGTGTGTGTGTGTGTGTGTGTGTTAAATACTGCAAATGTTCTGTGTGTGTGTGTGTGTGTGTGTGTGTGTTAAATACTGCAAATGTTCTGTGTGTGTATGTGTTAAATACTGCAAATGTTCTGTGTGTGTGTGTGTGTGTTAAATACTGCAAATGTTCTGTGTGTGTGTGTGTGTGTGTTAAATACTGCAAATGTTCTGTGTGTGTGTGTGTGTGTGTGTGTTAAATACTGCAAATGTTCTGTGTGTGTGTGTGTGTGTGTGTGTGTGTGTGTGTGTGTGTGTGTTAAATACTGTAAATGTTCTGTGTGTGTGTGTTAAATACTGCAAATGTTCTGTGTGTGTGTGTGTGTTAAATACTGCAAATGTTCTGTGTGTGTGTGTGTGTGTGTGTGTGTTAAATACTGTAAATGTTCTGTGTGTGTGTGTGTGTGTTAAATACTGCAAATGTTCTGTGTGTGTGTGTGTGTGTGTGTTAAATACTGCAAATGTTCTGTGTGTGTGTGTTAAATACTGCAAATGTTCTGTGTGTGTGTGTGTGTGTTAAATACTGCAAATGTTCTGTGTGTGTGTGTGTGTGTGTGTTAAATACTGCAAATGTTCTGTGTGTGTGTGTGTGTGTTAAATACTGCAAATGTTCTGTGTGTGTGTGTTAAATACTGCAAATGTTCTGTGTGTGTGTGTGTGTTAAATACTGCAAATGTTCTGTGTGTGTGTGTTAAATACTGCAAATGTTCTGTGTGTGTGTGTGTGTTAAATACTGCAAATGTTCTGTGTGTGTGTGTTAAATACTGCAAATGTTCTGTGTGTGTGTGTGTTCCCATCTGTACATCTCACTCGTTGTGTAGTTGTGTATTAGGCAGTGTAGAGTTTAATATAGAAATGACACAACAGTCATTAAAGTTTAGTGATAGAGATAGAACACACAACACCCCCCACACACAACACCCCCACACACACAACACAACACACAACACACACCCCGCACAACACCCCCCCCACACACACCACACACAACACCCCCCCCCACACACAACACACACCACACACAACACCCCCCCACACACAACACACCACACACAACACCCCCCACACACACAACACAACACACACAACACCCCCCCACACAACACACACCACACACAACACCCCCACACACACAACACAACACACACCACACACAACAACCCCCCACACACAACACAACACACACCACACACAACAACCCCCCACACACAACACACCACACACAACACACAACAACCCCCCACACACAACACCCCCCACACACACACACACCACACACAACACCCCCCACACACAACACAACACACACCACACAGAACACCCCCCACACACACAACACACACCACACACAGCACCCCCACCACACACAACACCCCCCCACACACAACACACACCACACACAACACCCCCCCCACACACACAACACACCACACACAACACCCCCCCACACACACAACACAACACACACCACACACAACACCCCCCCCACACACACAACACACACCACACACAACACCCCCCCACACACAACACAACACACACAACACATAACACACACAACACACAACACCCCTCCCACACACAACACAACACACACCACACACAACCCCCCCACACACAACACACACCACACACAACACCCCCCCCCACACACAACACAACACACACCACACACAACACAACACACACCACACACAAAACCCCCCACACACACAACACACACAACACCCCCCCACACACAACACACACCACACACAACACCCCCCCCACACACACAACACACACCACACACAACACCCCCACACACACACAACACAACACACACCACACACAACACCCCCCCACACACAACACACACCACACACAACACCCCCCCACACACAACACAACACACACAACACACAACACCCCCCACACACACAACACACACCACACACAGCACCCCCACCACACACAACACCCCCCACACACAACACAACACACACCACACAGAACACCCCCCACACACACAACACAACACCACACACACAACACACACAATACAACACACACAACACACACACCACACTGCACAACACAACACCACACAACACCACACACACAACACACAATGCAACACACACAACACACAACACCACACCAAACTTGATCATACAGTTGGCCACAAATGATCTAGATCTTATGAGTAAATATATATATATTACATTGTAGTATATTGTGATATATTGGGTGAGTTGTGTGATTCAAATGAATTCCGATTAATCACACACACACTCCACACACTCGGTGTGATTCCGATTAATCTCACACACACACGGTGTGATTCCGATTAATCACACACACACTCGGTGCGATTTCGATTAATCACACACACTCGGTGCGATTCCGATTAATCACACACACTCGGTGTGATTCCGATTAATCACACACACACTGTGTGATTCTGATTAATCTCACACACACTCGGTGCGGTTCGGATTAATCACACACACTTGGTGTTATTCCGATTAATCGCGCACACACTCCACACACTCGGTGTGATTCCGATTAATCGCACACACACTCCACACACTCGGTGTGATTCCGATTAATCGCACACACACTCCACACACTCGGTGTGATTCCGATTAATCACACACACACTCGGTGTGATTCCGATTAATCACACACACACTCGGTGTGATTCCGATTAATGACACACACACTCGGTGCAATTCCGATTAATCACACACACACTCCACACACTCGGTGTGGTTCCGATTAATCACACACACTTGGTGTGATTCCGATTAATCGCGCGCACACTCCACACACTCGGTGTGATTCCGATTAATCGCACACACACTCCACACACTCGGTGTGATTCCGATTAATCGCACACACACTCCACACACTCGGTGTGATTCCGATTAATGACACACACACTCGGTGCAATTCCGATTAATCACACAGACACTCGGTGCGATTCCGATTAATCACACACACACTCCACACACTCGGTGTGATTCCGATTAATCACACACACACTCAGTGTGATTCCGATTAATGACACACACACTCGGTGCAATTCCGATTAATCACACACACACTCCACACACTCGGTGTGATTCCGATTAATCGCACACACACACACACGGTGTGATTCCGATTAATCACACACACACACTCGGTGCGATTCCGATTAATCACACAGACACTCGGTGCGATTCCGATTAATCACACACACACGGTGTGATTCCGATTAATTGCACACACACACTCGGTGCGATTCCGATTAATCACACACACACTCCACACACTCGGTGTGATTCCGATTAATCGCACACACACTCCACACACTCGGTGTGATTCCGATTAATCGCACACACACTCCACACACTCGGTGTGATTCTGATTAATCTCACACACACTCGGTGCGATTCCGATTAATCACACACACACTCGGTGCGATTCCGATTAATCACACACACACTGTGTGATTCTGATTAATCTCACACACACTCGGTGCGGTTCGGATTAATCACACACACTTGGTGTTATTCCGATTAATCGCGCACACACTCCACACACTCGGTGTGATTCCGATTAATCGCACACACACTCCACACACTCGGTGTGATTCCGATTAATCGCACACACACTCCACACACTCGGTGTGATTCCGATTAATCACACACACACTCGGTGTGATTCCGATTAATCACACACACACTCGGTGTGATTCCGATTAATGACACACACACTCGGTGCAATTCCGATTAATCACACACACACTCCACACACTCGGTGTGGTTCCGATTAATCACACACACTTGGTGTGATTCCGATTAATCGCGCGCACACTCCACACACTCGGTGTGATTCCGATTAATCGCACACACACTCCACACACTCGGTGTGATTCCGATTAATCGCACACACACTCCACACACTCGGTGTGATTCCGATTAATGACACACACACTCGGTGCAATTCCGATTAATCACACAGACACTCGGTGCGATTCCGATTAATCACACACACACTCCACACACTCGGTGTGATTCCGATTAATCACACACACACTCAGTGTGATTCCGATTAATGACACACACACTCGGTGCAATTCCGATTAATCACACACACACTCCACACACTCGGTGTGATTCCGATTAATCGCATACACAGTCCACACACTCGGTGTGATTCCGATTAATCGCACACACAGTCCACACACTCGGTGTGATTCCGATTAATCGCACACACACTCCACACACTCGGTGTGATTCCGATTAATCGCACACACACTCCACACACTCGGTGTGATTCCGATTAATCGCACACACACTCCACACACTCGGTGTGATTCCGATTAATCGCACACACACTCGGTGTGATTCCGATTAATGACACACACACTCGGTGCGATTCCGATTAATCACACACACTTGGTGCGATTCCGATTAATCACACACACACTCGGTGTGATTCCGATTAATCGCACACACACTCCACACACTCGGTGTGATTCCGATTAATCACACACACACTCGGTGTGATTCCGATTAATGACACACACACTCGGTGCGATTCCGATTAATCACACACACACACACTCGGTGTGATTCCGATTAATCGCACACACACTCCACACACTCGGTGTGATTCCGATTAATCACACACACACTCGGTGCGGTTCCGATTAATCACACACACACTCGGTGCGGTTCCGATTAATCACACACACACTCGGTGCGATTCCGATTAATCACACACACACTCGGTGTGATTCCGATTAATGACACACACACTCGGTGCGATTCCAATTAATCACACACACTTGGTGCGATTCCGATTAATCACACACACACTCGGTGTGATTCCGATTAATCGCACACACACTCCACACACTCGGTGTGATTCCGATTAATCGCACACACACGCGGTGTGATTCCGATTAATCACACACACACTCGGTGCGATTTCGATTAATCACACACACTCGGTGCGATTCCGATTAATCACACACACACTCTGTGTGATTCTGATTAATCTCACACACACTCGGTGCGGTTCCGATTAATCACACACACACTCGGTGCGATTCCGATTAATCACACACACACTCGGTGTGATTCCGATTAATCGCACACACACTCCACACACTCGGTGTGATTCCGATTAATCGCACACACAGTCCACACACTCGGTGTGATTCCGATTAATCGCACACACAGTCCACACACTCAGTGTGATTCCGATTAATCGCACACACACTCCACACACTCGGTGTGATTCCGATTAATCACACACACACTCCACACACTCGGTGTGATTCCGATTAATCGCACACACACTCCACACACTCTGTGTGATTCTGATTAATCTCACACACACTCGGTGCGGTTCCGATTAATCACACACACA
>NC_080732.1:20614349-20616849 GCF_019097595.1 Hemibagrus wyckioides | reverse complement strand
GAAACCTCATCCTCATTTGGTGACACCAGAGAGTGGGATTATAAATCATTATAAACACTGAGAGTGGGATTATAGATCATTATTAACACCTATAATCCCACTCTCGGTGTTAATAATGATTTATAATCCCACTCTCAGTGTTTATAATGATCGAGAGTGGGATTATAGATCATTATAAACACTGAGAGTGGGATTATAGATCATTATAAACACAGAGAGTGGGATTATAGATCATTATAAACACCGAGAGTGGGATTATAGATCATTATAAACACAGACAGTGGGATTATAGAGCATTATAAACACCGAGAGTGGGATTATAGATCATTATAAACACCGAGAGTGGGATTATAGATCATTATAAACACCGAGAGTGGGATTATAGATCATTATAAACACCGAGAGTGGGATTATAGATCATTATAAACACAGACAGTGGGATTATAGATCATTATAAACACAGACAGTGGGATTATAGATCATTATAAACACAGACAGTGGGATTATAGATCATTATAAACACCGAGAGTGGGATTATAGATCATTATAAACACCGAGAGTGGGATTATAGATCATTATAAACACCGAGAGTGGGATTATAGATCATTATAAACACCGAGAGTGGGATTATAGATCATTATAAACACCGAGAGTGGGATTATAGATCATTATAAACACCGAGAGTGGGATTATAGATCATTATAAACACCGAGAGTGGGATTATAGATCATTATAAACACCGAGAGTGGGATTATAGATCATTATAAACACCGAGAGTGGGATTATAGATCATTATAAACACCGAGAGTGGGATTATAGATCATTATAAACACCGAGAGTGGGATTATAGATCATTATAAACACCGAGAGTGGGATTATAGATCATTATAAACACAGACAGTGGGATTATAAATCATTATAAACACCGAGAGTGGGATTATAGATCATTATAAACACAGACAGTGGGATTATCTCATCTAACTGAAACATATAGCTGTGTGTCATCATTATAACAGTGGAAGCTAATACCATGTTTACAAATAATTACACCAAGGGGTAACATATTTAGGGAGAAAAGCAGTGGGCCTAAAACAGAACCTTGATGAACAGGTAGAATAGTATCTATCAAGTAGAACAGTGTGGTCAATGGTGTCAAAAGCTGCATTAAGGTCAAGCAAGGAGACACAACCCTGATCAGAGGTCAGTAACAGGTCATTTACCACTTTAACCAGTGCTGTCTCTGTGCTATGATGAGGTCTAAATCCTGACTAGCTATCAAATTGTCTGGTTTTAAAGTAATAGTCTGTATTTTTGACCTGATATTATCAATTAAATTTTTTTTTTAAATTGCAGTAAATGTCCTCCTTACAGAGTTTTACACTCATAGAATCTTTAGTCAGTGACCTAGCAACCAGTATTGATGTGGTCAGTGATAGAGACTTCTAAGCACTTGTACCTCTCTCTGATCCAAGCGTCTGCCAAATAAATGCTAATGTAAAATTTTTTCATTGAGTCATTGCTGTATATAGATGGTGTGCACTTTTCTACAGTGGTTTTACTCCTAGTTAGTTTTGCTACAGAACTAAATAAATATTTATGATATTGAATTTATGTACTAGTTTCTTCTCTTTATTTTTTTTCCTTTTAAGTGGAGCTACAGTGTGTAGAGTGTAGAGAAACACTGACTCCAGGTAATCAGTCACCTAATCAAGTTCTGTAGGGTCAGACAGTGAACCAATCATGTGTGATAATTCTGGGAGACTATCGGTAAATCTCTCTTTAGCAGACAGAGTAACTCGACCTGCTCTAAGACCATGTGCTTTGCTGCAGGAGATGAGAGCAGCACCTTCCCGAGTGGAATGGACACTGTCCTGTCCTAACAGGCCAGCCTTGTCCTCAAAACTGAACCTTTTATCAATGAAGCCCCACCTGGACATCAAGCAGTTCCACAGCCATATTCAATCACACACACACACACACACACACACACACACACACACACACAAACAGGACTGGCCAGTGTAACTGTGATTAACAGGGGAAAGAGTGTAGGTCCCATTACCCCAACGAGCAGAAAAACAAGTGCATGTATGAGTCAGTGTGTGTGTGTGTGTGTGTGTGTGTGTGTGATTGATCTGTGTACCTCTATTAACACTTACGAAAAAGGGGAAAATCTGTGCTGCTGTTCTCAGTTTCGTGTGTGTGTGTGTGTGTGTGAGTATGTGTGTGTGTGCGTATGTGTGTATGTGAGTATGTGTGTGTGGGAGGGAGGTGTAAAAAAAGAAGTTAAATTGTTATTTTTTTGTTTCATGTTGTGTAACACGGAGGCTGTGTGAGTGTAGTGTGTGGTTTGATGGTGTTGGTGTGTTGATGGTGTTGAGTGGAACAGAACATGGAGCAGAACACGGAGCAGAACACGGAGCAGAACACGGAGCAGCACTTGAGCTCTGCCTCGTTCACAGTCCAGAGAGATTTTACACTTTTTATCATTTTCCCTTCC
>NC_080732.1:20579349-20606849 GCF_019097595.1 Hemibagrus wyckioides | reverse complement strand
CGTGAAGCAGATGATGATGATGATGGTGATGATGATGATGATGATTATTATTATTATTATTATTATCTTTCCACATGCAGTGTGTACATTAAGATGTTTACAGTGAAATGTTCATGCAAAGATTCTTTCGAAGATTTCGAGATCTGCTCCTCTTCCTCTGTAAATCCTGCTTTCACGGCTGATTAGGTGTAATATCAATGTAATTAAACCTCGCGGTGTTATAAAGTAAATCCCGTTACAGCGCGCGCGAGTCTTATTGTTTATTTCGGTTTCCCTCACACGCCTCGCGTGCACGCGCTGTGACACCCCCCTCCTTCTCCCCTAACACCCCGTACTTCCGGCTGATTAGTTCTAATGTAATTTTAATTAAAGCCGCAGTGTCAAAGGCTCGGCTCGCCCGAGAATCGGCTCCAGATTGCGGCTCCAGAGGAAATGGATCCGGAGCGCGAGCGGCCGAGTAAACACAAGCTGCTGCTCCGCGAGGACACACACACACACACACACACACAAACACACATATGCTTTGATTTGATCTTTGCTTTAATAAAGTTAAATATTCTTTTATTTTGCATGAAACATAAAGCTTCACTAAAACTCGAATTAAACGCTGTTTTAAACCTTTTTCCAGGAGGAAGATAGAGAGAGAGAGAGAGAGAGAGAGAGAGAGAGAGAGAGAGAGAGAGAGAGTGTGTGAGTGAGTGTGTGTGAAAGTGAGTGTGTGTGTGAGAGAGAGAGTGAGTGAGTGTGTGTGTGTGAGTGTGAGAGAGAGAGAGTGAGAGTGTGTGTGTGAGTGAGTGTGTGTGTGAGTGAGAGTGAGTGAGTGTGTGTGTGTGTGTGTGAGAGAGAGAGAGAGAGAGTGAGAGTGTGTGTGTGAAAGAGAGAGTGAGTGAGTGTGTGTGTGTGAAAGAGTGAGTGTGTGTGTGTGTGTGTGAGAGAGAGTGAGTGTGTGTGAGTGTGTGTATGTGAGAGAGAGTGAGAGAGTGAGTGTGGGTGTGTGTCAGAGTGTGTGTGAGAGAGAGAGAGTGTGAGTGTGTGTCAGAGAGTGTGTGTGAGAGAGAGAGAGTGAGTGTGTGTCAGAGTGTGTGTGTGTGAGAGTTAGTGAGAGAGTGAGTGTGTGTGTGTGAGAGAGAGAGTGAGTGAGTGTGTGTGTGTGAGAGAGAGAGTGAGTGAGTGTGTGTGTGAGAGAGTGAGTGTGTGTGAGAGAGAGAGAGAGTGAGTGTGTGTGTGTGTGAGAGAGAGAGAGTGAGTGTGTGTGAGAGAGAGAGTGAGTGAGTGTGTGTGTGAGAGAGAGTGAGAGAGTGAGTGAGTGTGTGTGTGTGAGAGAGAGTGAGAGAGTGAGTGAGTGTGTGTGTGAGAGAGAGAGAGTGAGTGTGTCAGAGTGTGTGTGTGTGAGAGTTAGTGAGAGAGTGAGTGTGTGTGTGTGAGAGAGAGTGAGTGAGTGTGTGTGTATGAGAGAGTGAGTGTGTGTGAGAGAGTGAGTGAGTGTGTGTGTGTGAGAGAGAGTGAGTGTGTGTGTGAGAGAGAGAGAGTGAGTGAGTGTGTGTGTGAGAGAGAGTGAGAGAGTGAGTGAGTGTGTATGAGAGAGAGTGAGAGAGTGAGTGAGTGTGTATGAGAGAGAGTGAGTGTGTGTGAGAGAGAGTGAGTGTGTGTGAGAGAGTGAGTGAGTGTGTGTGTGTGAGAGAGAGTGAGTGAGTGTGTATGAGAGAGAGTGAGTGTGTGAGAGAGAGTGAGAGAGTGAGTGAGTGTGTGTGAGAGAGTGAGTGAGTGTGTGTGAGAGAGAGTGAGAGAGAGAGTGTGTGAGAGAGAGTGAGTGTGTGTGTGAGAGAGAGTGAGAGAGTGAGTGAGTGTGTATGAGAGAGAGTGAGTGAGTGTGTATGAGAGAGAGTGAGTGTGTGAGAGAGAGTGAGAGAGTGAGTGAGTGTGTGTGAGAGAGTGAGAGAGTGAGTGAGTGTGTGTGAGAGAGAGTGAGTGAGTGTGTATGAGAGAGAGTGAGAGAGAGAGTGTGTGAGAGAGAGTGAGTGAGTGTGTGAGAGAGAGTGAGTGAGTGTGTATGAGAGAGAGTGAGAGAGTGAGTGTGTGAGAGAGAGTGAGAGAGTGAGTGTGTGTATGAGTGTGAGTGTATGAGTTCAAGTTCACTCCAGTAAAGGTGTAGTGGGGTTTAATGGCAGCAGCCTGGCCATCTGTGCTTCCTCTGCGTGTGGATGGAGCAGGACGGGAAGTGGACCAAACCCAGCGCGCGGCTGTCTCTTTAGCATTTGGCGGTGTGTATCCTGGACATTTGGACATCTTTTGGACATTTGGAGCGTCCGTGGTGGGCCGGAGCACCGAGCCGTGTCCTAAAAGGGTTTAACTTTGCTAACCTTCCCTCTGCCAGGCCTGCTGATGGGGGATATTGGATTTTGGAGCCGCGGCCCGGGAGCTGGCAGCCCTCAGTGACACAGCGATGTGATGTTATTAGATTTTCCTGTGCACCATGACCTCCTCCTGGGACAAAATCAGCTCTGAGCTGTGTGTGTGTGTGTGTGTGTGTGTGTGTGTGTGTGTGAGAGAAAGTGTGAGTGAGTGACACACCTGCAGAGAGGGACTTGACTCTTGCTGGAGTCTGAGAGTGGAGACTGACCTCGTTTTGATGAACCCTTATGTCCTGCTCCATGTTGCTGCTCCACACAGACACTCTGTACACAATAATGCATCGTTACTGAGGTCCATGGTGAAGTCTGTTCTCTGACCAGCAGCCATGTGATCAGGTTCAGCATGCAGGAGATCCTCTGGTCCTCACTGAGCAAGTGTGATGTTCGGGACTATATTTTGTGTTCTCTCAGTGAAGTGTGTGTGTGTGTGATGTTTGCAGTGTTAAGTAGAAAAGGCATAATTGTACCTCCATATATTAAATAAACTATTGTCAGAGGATTGGAAATCTAAGAAGCTGAGCTCTAATTGCAGTGTGAGATCTCACAGCCATGGAGGAACCTGATGAAATGTTGATTCTTTACTCGCAGTTCTAATCCACACGTTTCCTTCTCCCTGAGCTTCTCTCTGCTTTAATAAATCATTCACCTGGACTTGTGGTGAAATAATCTACACAACTTCATCACTTCATCACATCATCACTTCATCACTTCACTACTTCACCACTTCATCACTTCATCACTTCACCACTTCATCACTTCATCACTTCACCACATCATCACTTCACCACTTCATCACTTCACCACTTCATCACATCATGACTTCATCACTTCACCACTTCATCACTTCATCACATCATCACTTCACCACTTCACCACTTCATCACTTCATCACATCATCACTTCACCACATCATCACTTCACCACTTCATCACTTCATCACTTCATCACATCATCACTTCACCACATCATCACTTCACCACTTCATCACTTCATCACATCATCACTTCACCACCATCACTTCACCACTTCATCACTTCATCACTTCATCACATCATCACTTCATCACTTCACCACTTCATCACTTCATCACTTCACCACATCATCACTTCACCACTTCATCACTTCATCACTTCACCACATCATCACTTCACCACTTCATCACTTCATCACTTCACCACTTCATCACTTCATCACTTCATCACATCATCACTTCATCACTTCACCACATCATCACTTCATCACTTCACCACTTCACCACTTCATCACATCATCACTTCACCACTTCATCACTTCACCATATCATCACTTCATCACATAATCACTTCACCACTTCACCACTTCAACACATCATCACTTCACCACTTCGTCACTTCACCACTTCATCACATCATCACTTCATCACTTCACCACTTCATCACATCATCACTTCATCACTTCACCACATCATCACTTCACCACTTCATCACTTCATCACATCATCACTTCATCACTTCATCACATCATCACTTCATCACTTCACCACTTCATCACTTCACCACTTCATCACTTCACCACTTCATCACATCATCACTTCACCACTTCATCACTTCATCACATCATCACTTAATCACTTCACCACTTCATCACATCATCACTTCATCACTTCACCACTTCATCACTTCACCACTTCATCACTTCATCACTTCATCACATCATCACTTCACCACTTCATCACTTCATCACTTCATCACATCATCACTTCATCACTTCACCACATCATCACTTCACCACTTCACCACTTCATCACTTCACCACATCATCACTTCCTCACTTCATCACATCATCACTTCATCACTTCACCACTTCATCACTTCACCACATCATCACTTCATCACTTCATCACTTCACCACATCATCAATTCATCACTTCACCACTTCATCACTTCATCACATCATCACTTCACCACATCATCACTTCACCACATCATCACTTCATCACTTCACCACTTCACCACTTCATCACATCATCACTTCATGACTTCACCACTTCATCACTTCATCACATCATCACATCATCACTTCATCACTTCACCACTTCACCGCTTCATCACTTCATCACTTCACCACTTCATCACTTCATCACTTCACCACATCATCACTTCACCACATCATCACTTCACCACATCATCACTTCATCACTTCACCACTTCATCACTTCACCACATCATCACTTCATCACATCATCAATTCATCACTTCACCACATCATCACTTCATCACTTCATCTCTCCATCACATCATCTCTCCATCACATCATCACTTCATCTCTCCATGACATCATCTCTCCATCACATCATCTCTCCATCACTTCACCACATCATCATTTCATCACTTCATCACATCATCACTTCATCATTTCATCACTTCACCACATCATCACTTCACCACATCATCACTTCACCACTTCATCACATCATCACTTCATCACTTCACCACATCATCACTTCACCACTTCACCACTTCATCACTTCACCACATCATCACTTCATCACTTCATCACATCATCAATTCATCACTTCACCACATCATCACTTCATCACATCATCAATTCACCACATCATCACTTCACTTCATCACATCATCAATTCACCACATCATCACTTCACTTCATCACTTCACTTCATCACATCATCAATTCATCACTTCATCACTTCATCACTTCATCACATCATCACTTCACCACATCATCACTTCACCACATCATCACTTCATCACTTCACCACTTCACCACTTCATCACTTCATCACATCATCACTTCATGACTTCACCACTTCATCACTTCATCACTTCATCACATCATCACTTCATCACTTCATCAATTCATCACTTCACCACTTCATCACTTCACTTCATCACTTCATCACTTCACTTCATCACATCATCAATTCACCACATCATCACTTCACATCATCACTTCACTTCATCACTTCACTTCATCACATCATCAATTCATCACTTCATCACTTCACCACATCATCATTTCACCACATCATCACTTCACCACATCAGCACTTCATCACATCATCACTTCACCACTTCATCACTTCACCACATCATCACTTCATCACATCATCAATTCATCACTTCACCACATCATCACTTCATCACATCATCAGTTCACCACATCATCACTTCACTTCATCACATCATCACTTCACCACATCATCACTTCACCACATCATCACTTCACTTCATCACATCATCAATTCATCACTTCACCACTTCATCACTTCATCACATCATCACTTCACCACATCATCACTTCACCACATCATCACTTCATCACTTCACCACTTCACCACTTCATCACTTCATCACATCATCACTTCATGACTTCACCACTTCATCACTTCATCACATCATCACTTCATCACTTCATCACTTCACCACTTCATCACTTCACCACATCATCACTTCACTTCATCACTTCATCACATCATCAATTCACCACTTCATTACTTCACCACATCATCACTTCACCACATCATCACTTCACCACATCATCACTTCATCAAATCATCAATTCATCACTTCACCACATCATCACTTCACTTCATCACTTCACTTCATCACAACATCAATTCACCACATCATCACTTCACATCATCACTTCACTTCATCACATCATCAATTCATCACTTCATCACTTCACCACATCATCACTTCACCACATCATCACTTCATCAAATCATCAATTCATCACTTCACCACATCATCATTTCACTTCATCACTTCATCACTTCACTTCATCACTTCATCAATTCACCACATCATCACTTCACATCATCACTTCACTTCATCACTTCACCACATCATCACTTCACCACATCATCACTTCACCACATCATCACTTCATCACATCATCACTTCACCACTTCATCACTTCACCACATCATCACTTCATCACATCATCAATTCATCACTTCACCACATCATCACTTCATCACATCATCACTTCACCACTTCATCACTTCACCACATCATCACTTCACCACTTCATCACTTCATCACATCATCACTTCATCAAATCATCACAATCACTTCACCACTTCATCACTTCACCACATCATCACTTCATCACATCATCACTTCACCACATCACCACATCATCACTTCATCACATCATCACTTCATCACATCATCACTTCACCACATCACCACATCATCACTTCACCACTTCATCACTTCACCACATCATCACATCATTTCACCGCTTCATCACTTTACCACATCATCACTTCACCACTTCACCACTTCACCACATCATCACTTCACCACTTCATCACTTCATCACTTCATCACATCATCACTTCATCAAATCATCACATCATCACTTCACTACATCATCACTTCACCACTTCATCACATCATCACTTCACCACATCACGACATCATCACTTCATCACTTCTTCACTTCATCACATCATCACTTCATCAAATCATCACATCATCACTTCACCACATCATCACTTCACCACTTCATCACATCATCACTTCACCACATCATCACTTCACCACTTCATCACATCATCACTTCACCACATCAGCACATCATCAATTCATCACTTCATCACTTCATCACATCATCACTTCATCAAATCATCACATCATCACTTCACCACATCATCACTTCACCACATCATCACTTCACCACATCACTTCACCACTTCATCACTTCATCACATCATCACTTCACCACATCATCACATCATCACTTCACCACTTCATCACATCATCACTTCATCACTTCACCACATCATCACTTCACCACTTCATCACTTCATCACATCATCACTTCATCACATCATCACTTCACCACTTCATCTCTTCATCACATCATCACTTCACCACATCACCACATCATCACTTCATCACTTCATCACATCAAATCATCACATCATCACTTTACCACTTCATCACTTCATCACATCATCACTTCATCAAATCATCACATCATCACTTCATCACATCATCACTTCACCACATCACCACATCACTTCATCACATCATCACTTCATCAAATCATCACATCATCACTTCACCACATCATCACTTCATCACATCACCACATCACTTCATCACATCATCACGTCATCACATCACCACATCACTTCATCACATCATCACTTCACCACATCACTTCATCACATCATCACTTCATCACATCATCACTTCACCACATCACCACATCACCACATCACTTCATCACTTCACCACATCATCACTTCATCACATCATCACTTCACCACATCATCACTTCACCACATCATCACTTCACCACATCACCACATCACCACATCACTTCATCACTTCATCACATCATCACTTCATCACATCATCACTTCATCACATCATCACTTCATCACCATGTCCTTACATCATCACTTCATCACTTCATCACCATGTCCTTACATCACTTCATCACCATGTCCTTACTTCATCACATCATCACTTCATCACTTCATCACATTACCTCACATCATCACATCACCTCATCACTTCATCACATCATCACTTCACCACATCATCACATCATCACTTCATCAAATCATCACATCATCACTTCATCACATCAATTCACCACATCATCACTTCATCACTTCATCACATCATCACTTCATCAAATCATCACATCACTTCACCACATCATCACTTCATCACATCATCACTTCACCACATCATCACTTCACCACATCATCACATCATCACATCATCACTTCATCACATCACTTCATCACATCATCACTTCATCACATCATCACTTCACCACATCACCACATCACTTCATCACATCATCACTTCATCACATCATCACTTCATCACATCATCACTTCACCACATCACCACATCATCACTTCATCACATCATCACTTCACCACATCATCACATCATCACTTCATCACATCATCACTTCACCACATCATCACATCATCACTTCATCACATCATCACTTCACCACATCATCACTTCATCAAATCATCACATCATCACTTCATCACATCAATTCACCACATCATCACTTCATCATATCATCAATTCATCACTTCACCACATCATCACTTCATCATATCATCAATTCATCACTTCACCACTTCATTACTTCACTTCATCACTTCATCACATCATCAATTCACCACATCATCACTTCACATCATCACTTCACTTCATCACATCATCAATTCATCACTTCATCACTTCACCACATCATCACTTCACCACTTCATTACTTCACCACTTCATCACTTCACCACTTCATCACTTCACCACATCATCACTTCATCACATCATCACTTCACCACTTCATCACTTCACCACTTCATCACTTCACCACATCATCACTTCACCACATCATCACTTCATCACATCATCACTTCACCACATCATCACTGGAGTGTGATGCTCCACACTCCAACACTCCAACACAACACTCCAACACAACACTCCAACACTCCAACACAACACTCCAACACTCCAACACAACACTCCAACACAACACTCCAACACAACACTCTAACACTCCAGCACTCCAACACAACACTCCAACACAACACTCCAACACTCCAACACAACACTCCAACACAACACTCTAACACTCCAACACTCCAACACAACACTCCAACACTCCAACACAACACTCCAACACAACACTCTAACACTCCAACACTCCAACACAACACTCCAACACAACACTCCAACACTCCAACACAACACTCCAACACAACACTCCAACACTCCAACACAACACTCCAAAACAACACTCTAACACTCCAACACAACACTCCAACACAACACTCCAACACAACACTCCAACACAACACTCCAACACAACACTCCACCACACACAACACTCCAACACTCCAACACAACACTCCACCACAACACTCTAACACAACACTCCAACACAACACTCCAACACAACACTCCAACACAACACTCCACCACAACACTCTAACACAACACTCCAACACAACACTCCAACACAACACTCCAACACAACACTCCACCACAACACTCCACCACAACACTCTAACACAACACTCCAACACAACACTCCAACACAACACTCCAACACAACACTCCAACACTCCAACACTCCAACACAACACTCCAACACAACACTCCAACACAACACTCCAACACTCCAACACAACACTCCAACACTCCAAAACAACACTCCAACACTCCAACACAACACTCCAACACAACACTCCAACACTCCAACACAACACTCCAACACAACACTCCAACACTCCAACACAACACTCCAACACAACACTCCAACACAACACTCCAACACTCCAACACAACACTCCAACACAACACTCCAACACTCCAACACAACACTCCAACACAACACTCCAACACTCCAACACAACACTCCAACACAACACTCCAACACAACACTCCAACACAACACTCCAACACTCCAACACTCCAACACAACACTCCAACACAACACTCCAACACAACACTCCAACACTCCAACACAACACTCCAACACAACACTCCAACACTCCAAAACAACACTCCAACACTCCAACACAACACTCCAACACAACACTCCAACACTCCAACACAACACTCCAACACTCCAACACAACACTCCAACACAACACTCCAACACTCCAACACAACACTCCAACACAACACTCCAACACTCCAACACAACACTCCAACACAACACTCCAACACAACACTCCAACACTCCAACACAACACTCAAACACAACACTCCAACACTCCAACACAACACTCCAACACAACACTCCAACACTCCAACACAACACTCCAACACTCCAACACAACACTCCAACACTCCAACACAACACTCCAACACAACACTCCAAAACTCCAACACAACACTCCAACACTCCAACACAACACTCCAACACAACACTCCAACACAACACTCCACCACAACACTCTAACACAACACTCTAACACAACACTCCACCACAACACTCTAACACAACACTCCAACACAACACTCCAACACTCCAACACTCCAACACAACACTCCAACACAACACTCCAACACTCCAACACAACACTCCAACACAACACTCCAACACCCCAACACTCCAATACAACACTCCAACACAACACTCCAACACTCCAACACTCCAACACAACACTCCAACACAACACTCCAACACTCCAACACAACACTCCAACACAACACTCCAACACAACACTCCAACACTCCAACACAACACTCAAACACAACACTCCAACACAACACTCCAACACAACACTCTAACACAACACTCCAACACAACACTCCAACACAACACTCCAACACAAGAATTGTGATTTTTTTCTAAACAAATAATTGAAGAGAGAGCCAGGGGCATGGAGGAGAACTCCTGGAGGTTCTGACTGGTTCCTGTTGAACAGAGAAGCGCTCTCTCCATCTCCTGCTCGCTTGCCACTGTGGTCTTGTATGCTGTGGTGCATAAAGTTCAGTCTCAGCTCTGTGGTCAGGTTCAGTTACAGATGTGTACAGATGTGGTCACAGTCGTCTTGCACTGTCTTGAATTTTGATACAGCAGGTGCTGTATGCAGAATGAAACGAGAGAGAGAGAGAGAGAGAGAGAGAGAGAGAGAAAGAGAAAGAGTCAGAGAGAGAGAGAGAGACAGAAACACAGAGGGAGAGACAGAGAGAGAGAGAGAGAGAGAGAGAGAGAGGGAGAGAGACAGAAACACAGAGAGAGACACAGAGAGGGAGAGAGAGACAGAGGGACTTTTAAGGTCTCAAAGTTTAATACAGTAGCAGAGATTTAAGATATATAAATAGGATAGTCAAACATACACTACTCACAAAAAAGTTAAGGATATTTGGATTTTGGGTGAAATTTATGGAAAATGTAAAAAGTTCACACTACAGTGATATTATATCATGAAAGTAGGGCATTTAAGTAGAAACTGCAATGGTGATTTCCTCATCTCAAACAATTTATTGAAACAAAATCCAACAACAGTGGTGGTATACCACAACAAAAAATCTCTGTCTCAATAATCTGTCATGTGCCCTTGACCATCAATTACAGCTTGACCACGACGTCTCATGCTGTTCACAAGTCGACTTATTGTCTGCTGAGGCATGGCATTCCACTCTTCTTGAAGGGCGGCCCTCAGGTCATTGAGGTTCTGGGGTGCAGGGTTACGAGCCTCTACACGGCGACTCGGCTGATCCCAGAGGTTTTCTATGGGATTCAGGTCTGGACAAAGTGCAGGCCACTCCATTTGAGGTACCCCAGCCTCCAGCAGCCGTTCCCTAATGATGCGACCTCGATGAGCTGGAGCATTGTCATCCATGAAGATGAAATTAGGCCTGTGTTGTTCATGCAGGGGCACAATGACTGGATTAATGATGTTATTCAGGTAGTATTGGCTTGTCACTGTACCATTCACAAGATGTAGGTCAGTTCTGTATTGAGTGGACACACCTGCCCAGACTGTAACACCACCACAACAGTGGCTGATGCATAGCGCTCTCCTTGACGTCTCCAACATCGTTGGGTCCATCATTTCTGCTCAACGTGAATCGACTTTCATCAGAGAACAGCACTGAAGCCCACCGGTCCCTTGTCCAGTGTAAATGCTCCCTGGCCCGATGCCTGTGCCTGGGGGTGTGGTCAGGTACCCTTGCAGGTCGTCTAGCACGCAGACCACACTGATGTAAACGGTTTCGAATGGTCTGACGTGACACTTGGGTTCCTCTCACCTCCCTTAAATGTGCCTGGAGTTGAGTGGCATTCATCATCCGGTTCCACAGGGCACTGTTCACAATGAAGCGGTCATCAACGTGGGATGTGGCCAAAGGACGTCCACTTCTATGCCTTTCTGTGACTCTTCCAATCTCTCTGTATCTCTGTCCCAACCTGCTGATGACACTCTGTGACACTCTAAGCTCAGTGGCCACTTCCCTCTGAGAACATCCTGTTTGAAGCCTCACGAATGGTGAGGTTCTGTTGATCAGTTGTTAGGTGTGGTCTTGGTCTCATGATGTCAAAATGTGAACAGCATGATGAAGAGGACTGTTTAAATACCAATTCTAATGGAACCAGAAAATTTATTGGTGGATTCATGGAGCAAACACCAGTTGTGAATTTTGCCGTTAAGCACCTTGTTAGAGAACAAGGTGGGCAGTGGTGGCTCAAGTGGTTAAGGCTCTGGGTCGTTGACCGGAAGATCAGGGGTTCAAGCCCCAGCACCGCCAAGTTGCCACTGTTGGGCCCTTGAGCAAGGCCCTTAACCCTCTCTGCTCCAGGGGTGCCGTATCATGGCTGACCCTGCGCTCTGACCCCAACCTCCAAGGAAGAAAGAATTTCACTGTGCTGTAATGTATATGTGACAAATAAAGGCTGTTTCAACAGCAAGTTCTGCAAAAAGTACTGAAACACTGAACAGTTGGACATGTGCATTCAAAAGTGTAGAGAAGGTCAAATTAAGTTCACATGGAAAGGTTTAGCATTTTAGGTGCATCCTGAAATTTCACCTGAAAGCCCAATATCCTTAAGTTTTTGTGAGTAGTGTATATACAAAAACAAAACCATAATAATAATAATTCAAAAATAAATAAATAAATAAATAAATAATAACAAAACAATAAATAAATTACAAATAAAAAAAAAAAATAAAAATACTCACACAAGTATGATCATTCCCCTTCCCCTTTTACATAAACGTTTCTAAAGACCCATCATCATTTATTTTACAAAGAACATCATTCAAGCCCCAATAGAGCTGAAAGGAATTCAAATCTCCAATCAGTTAATAATAAGCAAATTCTACAGGAATGCGAGCAGATACCAGACCCCTCACAGTCATCACAACATCAGTAGATGTACCCCCTTTCATTTTAGCCTTCCTTGTCAACCACACCGCCAGTTCAGCCTGTCCATGAAGAAAATTCAGTAGCACGTCTCTATTTCTGCTCTTAAAGCTGTATTTGGGTCCATAAATAAAACCAATCTGTGTGAAACCATGACCTAATTTCTCTGACCAGCCCTTTAATAGATCGAATATTGCCTGTAACCTGTCACATTCTAAAAACAAATGAGAGACAGTTTCTGAACCATAACAGAAGGGACAAGTGTCTTTTATTGTTGGATCCAGGTGTGTCCTGTATCTGTTTGTAGCTATTATCTCGTGTATTATCCGCCACTGCAGATCACCAGATCTCTTGTCAGTGGGGACTTTATACAGGGTTCTCCAGCTCCCTTTCAGGGAAGAGCCTGGTCCTCCCAACTCTTGCCACTTAGACTCAGGTACATCTTTCAGAGACTGAAGGTGCATCACTTTCACACAAATGTAATACAGAGCTTTCTTTCTGGAATCTTGAAAGTCTTTCAGCTCTGGAGACTTGAAACTCAATAGCCTTCCTTCTTCCTCTTCCCACATGTCCACAGATGCTCTCACCTTCAGTCTTGGGAAGTTGACTGTTTCCTGGTTGCCACTTTGTTTTGAAAGCTCTGTTTGCAGAGCTTATGCGAAGGTGGTAAAAGAGCTAGAATTTCAGTCCTTAGTTTGTTTATTACTCTTACTGAGGTTGTACTAACTGCAATTTCCTCAGGAGTAAGCCATGCATCCTTCCAGATGTGGGAAACATTTATGACTCCTGCTCTTACCATTGCAGCTTTCATGGAGTCAGAATCCTAGCTTTTTACAGGGAACTCGGGGTTATAGAGTAAAGGTTCTTCTTTTACCCAAGATCCACCTTCAGAACTTTTTTTTTTTAAATGCAAAACAAACAGTCTTGTAAAAGGGTGTCAACCCAGTCAGGTCCACCTTATTCAGATCCATCAGAAATAGATAACAATCAAGTCCCAGCTGTCCACCTCTCCTCAAGAGTCCACAGGCCACATCAGTCCAGCTGACATCTTCCCAATACAGGAGTCTCTGTGCAGCCTGCAGCCTGACAGCAGTGATCTTTCATTCCACATTGATCAGTCCTTGGCCTCCTTCATGGATAGGCAGATACAGCACTGGTGCCCTGAGCCAACGCTGTCCTGACCAAAAGTCCACTAGAAGCCTCTGAATGTTCTTGATGACAACAGCAGGAGGGTCCAGTCTGGTCATTTTATGCCACAGTGCTGAGGCTATGAGGTTGTTGGCTATCAGGACCCTTCCCCTATATGACAGCTGGGAAAGCAACCATTTCCAGTTAGATAACCGAGCACACACCTTCTCCACTAAACCCTCCCAGTTCTATTCCATGTATGGCTCAGATCCTGAAAAATTTAAACCCATCTCTACTCCACTGACCACCACTAGGCAGCACTAGGTGGCATTTTACTCTTATTGTCTCCTCTTCCTGAGCCACACTACAAAGCCTCACTTTAGTCCAGTTTATTTTAGCGGCCTTTTGATAGCATTGGAGACTGTCTAGATTAAAGTGTACATCTGGACTGTTCCTGATTATTACAGTGAGGTCATCAGCATAAGCAGACAGTTTTACAGAGTTTGTGTTTTGTGAACCTTTAATCTGTAGACCTGCAAGCCCAACTCTCAACTTACAAAGGAGGGGTTCGATAACCAAGCTATAGAGCTGACCAGAGAGAGGGCAGCTGACCCTGCCTTATTTCCCTTTGAACTTTTATGGGTACACTTAACCCCCCAGCCACCTTCACCATACACTCAGCACCACTGTACAAAAGACTGACCCATTAAATAAAAACATCACGAAACCATAAGCCTTTAACAGTTCAAACAGATAAACATGGCTCTCAACTCTATCAAATGCTTTCTCTTGATCTAGAGAAATTACTCCTAATTTAATGTTGTTATTCATGGCATAGTTTATGACATCTCTCATCAAGAATAAGTTGTCCCTTATAGATCTTCCCTTAACACAGTAAGACTGATCCCTTTTAATTAAAAAACACACAAACTTGTTTAACCTGTTGGCGATACATTTAGAAAATATCTTATACAGTAATCCCCGCTATATTGCGGTTCATTTATCGTGATCCCGGTATATTGCGGATTTTTATTTGGAACATATCTAATTTTTTCGCGGATTTTCCAGGTATATCGCGGTATCCGCAAACCTTATAGTTTTTATGTTGAAATAAGGTAATTTATTAATAAAAAAATTTATTATTAATTACAAAATATAAACATTAATTAAAATGAAGTAAAATGTTAATAAGAACATGTAGCATTGTTTAGGAAAGCACAGTGCGGGGATGCTGAAAATCAAAATACAGTACGGCTGGAGGAATGAGCCAATCGGAATGCCCCATTCATTTAATCACGGTTGCGATTGGCTGCTGGCTATATGTGCAGTTGGGAAAAGGGAAGCAGAATTCTCCAGCAGCCCAGTTCTTGGTGTGTCTCTGTCCCGAGTGTTTGGGGTTGTTCTGTGTACACTGTATTTTTACGTTTTTTCTGCAAGCCCTATTTTGTTGTCCAAACGCTCTGCACCTTCTAATGCTTCTGGCAAGAAAAACCAGGCATACATACACACAGTACTCACTATAAATGTGAGATTTCTACCAATTTACCCAAAATTCATCTCGCTATATGCTTGCAAATGTTTTCTGTGTGTGTTTAAAGAGTGTGGGAGGGTCATTACGGCTTAAACAAAAAAAAAAAAAGCATTTGGGGGTGGCGTCCCTGTATCACAGGTGGTTTTGGAACGTAACCCCCGTGATAAACAGGGGATTACTGTAGTCCATACTCATTAGTGCAACAGGTCTCCAGTTTTTTAAGTAGCTGGGATCACCTTTTCTGGCAGTAGTAATAACACTGCTCTCTTACAGCTTTGGTAAGCTGTGTAAGAGTGTAAGCTTTGGGAGATGTTGGAAGAGTTCAGATCAACTTTGTGGATCAGATTCATCAGCTATGTAGTTTAGAGTAAATATCAACAGCTAATTTTCTCATTTCAGAGGGGTCAGATGTAACAGCACCTTCACTGTTCATCAAACAAACCATCTGCTTATTATGGTTAGTCCTTTTCTCCAGAAGAATTTTGGGGGTCCATCAATGTTTCTGATGTGAGTGAAGCGTGCCCTAACGAGGGCCCCTTTCGCTTTGTCCTGCAGTAGAGAGCTTAGCTGAAACCAGCTCATGACCACTCTGTGTCATCATCTTTGCTTCAATTTCCTCGATGGCAGACTCTAGACTCTCTATCAGGATCTTTAACTTTTTGGTTGCATGAGATGAAAACTGTTGACAAAAGACCTGTATTTGCACCTTTCCAATCTCCCACCACTGAATGATGTTGTTGTAGTACAGTGTTCAGTGTAAATGAGTACACCCCCTTTGAAAAGTACCATTTTAAACAGTATCTCAATGAACACAAAAACAATCTCCAAAATGTTGACAAGACTAAGTTTAATATGACATCTGTTTAACTTAGAACATGAAAGTAAGGTTAATAATATAACTTAGAGAACTTTTCAGTTTTACTCAAATTAGGGTGATGCAAAAATGAGTACACCCCACAACAAAAACTACTACATCTACTACTTTGTATGGCCTCCATGACAGCACCAAGTCTTCTAGATTCAATTCAAGAAGATTCAAGAAGCTTTATTGTCATTTCAACCACATATAGCTGATGCAGTACATAGTGAACTGAAACAGCGTTTCTCCAGGACCTGGTGCTACAGAAACATACAACAACAAAGAGTTCAACATAAAAACACCACCACAGAGCTAGGACAGGAGATTGTCTTAGACACGTAAAGTGCAGTGTGCAGCTAGGTGCAAACAGAACATAGACAAGACAAAAGACAAGAAATACAAGAAAGACAACACAAAAGAACACAGGACACTTAGCACTGAAAAGAAAGAAAGAACGTGTACTGGAATGTAAGTGAAATAAAATAAGATAAAGTGAAATGATGTAAAAAAAAAAAAAAAAGTATTGTGCAAAAAAAAAAAAAAATTGTGCAAAAATACACAGCAGCGGTTGAGGTAGTGCAAATAGAAATAAACATAAATATAACTATAGCAGCGGATGACAGGTAGAGGTAGTGCAATAAGTGTGAACAATATAAATTGTGTGTGTGCGTGTTCACACAGTCAAGAGAGTGTGTGTGTATCTGTGTGTGAGAGAGACAGAGAGTTGTATACAGTTCAGTCCTGAGTGAGAGTGTGTGTGTGTGAGAGAGTGTAGAACAGTTCAGTCCTGAGTGAGAGTGTGTGTGTGTGTGAGAGTGTAGAACAGTTCAGTCCTGAGTGAGAGTGTGTGTGTGTGTGAGAGTGTAGAACAGTTCAGTCCCGGGTGTTGAGGAGCCTGATGGCTTGAGGAAAGAAACTGTTACACAGTCTGGTTGTGAGGCCCGAATGCTCCGGTACCTCTTTCCAGATGGCAGGAGGGTGAAGAGTGTGTGTGAGGGGTGTGTGGGGTGTGTAAGAGTGTGTGTGAGGGGTGTGTGGGGTGTGTAAGAGTGTGTGTGAGGGGTGTGTGGGGTGTGTAAGAGTGTGTGTGAGGGGTGTGTGGGGTGTGTAAGAGTGTGTGTGAGGGGTGTGTGGGGTGTGTAAGAGTGTGTGTGAGGGGTGTGTGGGGTGTGTAAGAGTGTGTGTGAGGGGTGTGTGGGGTGTGTAAGAGTGTGTGTGAGGGGTGTGTGGGGTCAGCCACAATGCTATTAGCTTTGCGGATGCAGCGTGCGGTGTAAATGTCTGTGATAGAGGGGAGAGAGACTCCGATGATCTTCTCAGCTGTCCTCACTATCCCCTGAAGGGTCTTGTGATCCGAGACGGTGCAGTTCCCAAACCAGGCAGTGATGCAGCTGCTCAGGACGCTCTCCATGAAGTCAACAACCATCTCTTTGGTCTTGTTGACGTTCAGGGAGAGGTTGTCGGCTCTGCACCAGGCTGTTAGATGTTGCACCTCCTCTCTGTATGCTGACTCGACGTTCTTACTGATGAGACCCACCACGGTCGTGTCATCAGCGAACTTGATGATGTGGTTGGAGCTGTGCATTGCTGCACAGTCGTGAGTCAGCAGAGTGAACAGCAGTGGACTGAGCACACAGCCCTGAGGAGCTCCAGTGCTCAGTGTGGTGGTGCTGGAGATACCGTTCCCGATCCGGACTGACTGAGGTCTCCCAGTCAGGAAATCCAGGATCCAGTTGCAGAGAGAGGTGTTCAGGCCCAGGAGACTCAGCTTCTCAATCAGCTGCTGAGGGATGATTGTGTTGAATGCTGAACTGAAATCTATGAATAGCATTCGAACGTAGGAGTCCTTACAGTCCAGGTGGGTGAGGGCCAGATGGAGGGTTGTGGTGATGGCGTCGTCCGTGGAACGGTTAGGACGATACGCAAACTGCAAGGGGTCCAGCGAGGGTGGTAGCTGTGACTTGATGTGCCTCATGACGAGCCTCTCGAAGCATTTCATCAGGATTGGTGTGAGTGCGACGGGACGGTAATCATTGAGGCAGGAAACCGTGGACTTCTTTGGCACAGGGACGATGGTCGTTGTCTTGAGGCACGTAGGAATGAAGGAGCTGCTCAGCAAGATGTTGAAGATGTCAGTGAAGACATCTGCTAGCTGCTCTGCACACTCCCTGAGAACTCTGCCAGGAATGTTGTCTGGTCCAGCAGACTTCCGTGGGTTAACTCTGCATAGAGTTCTTCTCACGTCAGCCGTGGTGAGACAGAGCACTGGGTCATTAGGAGGAGGGATGGTCTTCCTCGCTGTTGTTCTAGGCATGGAATGGACAAGTTGGTTCATTTACACTGAGCACTGTAATGTTTTTTTGCATTTTCCAGGTTTCCCAAAACAGTTTAAAATTTTTACAAAACGAAGTGTCCTGTAACAGTTTTGTGTTAAAGCACCAATATGGGCTCCTTTTACCTTCCACTGACAATATAATGTCTACAGTGATCATTTTATGATCTGAGATGATGTTTGGAATAATGCTAGAACTGCACACTCTATTTACAACGTTTTTTGAAATATAAAATCGATCCAGCCTCGCTGCATGAACTCTATTCTCTGACACCTTTACCCATGTGTACTGCTTAACAGAGGGATTTTTGGTCCTCCAAAAACATCACTGAAGTCCGACATTGTGATGACTTTATCTAAACCCAATGCTGACTGATGGTGTGGTTCTTCTCCATTTCTATCAAGGGTAAAGTTTAGAGTACAGTTCCAGTCTGCCCCCTATAACAACAACCTCCTGTGATTTTAGATCACTCAGTACCTGCCCCAGTTTCTTGAATAGCTGGATTCTCTCTAGCCCATTATTAGAAGCATAGACATTTACAAAGAGAGAAGTTTCACTGTTAACTTCAGCTCTAACTAAGAGTAATCTCCCTGGTACTAATTCATGTTTGGAAATGATTTTGGCTACCATGATTTTGGCTGTTTTAGACCGGAAAAGGACTGCGACCCCTGCACTGGTATTAGAGCCATGACTAAGGGCGTGCTCCCCCTCCCACCAAAAACCCCAGTCAATCTCATTACTTTTATCTCTATGAGTTTCCTGAAGAAACACTATTCCAATATTTTTAAGACTAATAAGTTCTGAGAGAAGTTCCCTCTATCTCTCAACCCATTAACGTTTAAAGAGCCTATGCATAGCGACTACATAAGGCAAGAAATAGATAAAAAATAGCAGAAGTAAAATAAATAGCAAAAAAGAAGACAAGAGGCCACGTCAACTATTTAGCTTTTCCTTTAGCTGATCCTTCCATCACCACTTTTTTGGATTGTCTCAATGCTGTTATGTGTTTCTTAAGCCAGAACCTTTTCTGCTGTGATAACTGGCTGTAGTTACACTCTTTACGAGTCCAATACACAGATGCAATAAATTTATCCATGTCAGGAAAAAATTCTGTCACATCCACTTTCCTCCCTTCAGTTTCATCAAGAAAAGCATTAATCTGTTCCACAGAATAAAAATCATCTAGTTTCTGAAGATCCGATAAATCAGACAAGCTTTCATCATCTTTCATCACACTATCCTGACTCTGTATCAGTGACCACATCATCATCAGGCTTGTCCAGAACTACACACTCCATACTGCCATCATTAACTGTACCACTACAGCCAGGCTTTTCGTTATCCACATCAGTCATTACAAGATTGCCATTAGGTTCTTCATTTTCATTCACATTTTCAGCACCGCTTTCACTCACTCAGTTTTTATGCGGACATGAAAACCTCTTGTGACCGATATCACCGCTTTCAAAACACCGGAAAATCATGAATGAATGTCCATCATTCACTCTAAACGACACATTCAGGGTTTTATCCGAAGAGTTCAAAAACATGAAAACCTGCCTCCTGAACGAATGAACATGTTTTAATGCCAGGTTTATACATCTTGATGGAATTACTTTACTTTAACTTTCCCGAACCTCACGAGTTCTTTAGTGATCAGCTCGTCAGCGATGAAGGGAGACACGCTGGAGATAGTAATTTTACTGCCCGGACAATAGAGCGGAGTGATATTTAAATAGGTCCCTTTAACCCAAATACCACTCTCAATAATCTCAGTGACCAGTGCTTCAGATTTCAAAAACACAACCACAGCCTTATTCATCCGTGACGCGGAATTATTATTTTCATGGCCTACTAAATCTCCCACAGCTATAAGCACGTCCTCAATGGTAGCACTCGCCTTCAGGAACACACCTGGAGCCGTGGCGGAGGGATAGAGGTGCCGCTACAGACGCCATACTTGCATGGCACACCAGTCACCTACTCACTCACCTACTCACTCACCTACTCACTCTAAACCTCAAGAGAGAGAGATGGGGAGAGAGAGAGAGAGAGAGAGAGAGAGAGAGAGAGAGAGAGAGGGAGGGAAAGAGATAGAGAGAGAGAGGGAGGGAGAGTGAGAGAGAGAGGGGGGGAGAGGGAGGAAGAGAGAGGGAAATCCTTTTATTTACACATAAATCCATTTAATATAAAACATAATCCATCCATTTATTTACTACACATATGTAGTAAAATCAGGGGACTCAGTAATTCCATAAATACATTTTAAAATATTTCAATAAATTAAGTTAAGACACATACACGCTGCCAGGTCCTCTGCCCTCGACAAGTCTGACCCCACGATGTTCACCAGCTCCCGGAGCATCACAATCCCTGAGGAGATGAGAGTTCTGGTCAGTGCAGGGACGGTCACACTGGAGATGTCCAGTCTCCCGCCGTACACCAGAGGCTCCTCCAGCAGCCAGTGTAGCGTTCTGCAGCCCTTGTTCTGTTTCTTAAAAAAGTTCCAGATTTTAAAAAGTCCACAATAAAAGTCTGGTAATCCAGAAATGTCCAGCATTCTTGTGTCCATTAAAAACAACGCTCTGTCCAGCCCCAGTCCTTGAACTGTGCGTAATAATCCACTGGCTGCTGCTCTCCATACTAAGTCTCTGGGTCCAGTGAGGAGCCTCTGGATGAACTGGAGGCGGAAGGCTGCGGCTCTGCTGGACAGCTGGACCAGACCCTGTCCTCCTTCTTCTTTGGGCAGATGGAGAACACTTTTAGGAATCCAGTGTAGACCTTCCCAGAAAAAGTCCACCAGCAGGGCCTGGATGTTCGCTAGCAGTTCGGCGGCGGATCCACGCATGCCAGCTTGTGCCAGAGGGACGACGCGGCGAGGTTGTTGAGGACCAGTGTTCGTCCCCTGTAGGACATCTTTGGAACCAGCCGCTTCCACCTGCTCAGTCTGCCTTCACCTGCTCTACAGAGCCTTCCCAGTTTTTGCGGAAAGCCATGTGAGGTTCTTCGTGGTTCTGATCTAAAATATCTGTAGTACAGTTAAAATCTCCACCCAGAATTAAAATCTCTGCAGTGTTGCAGTCGGCAATGACATTATTCAACGTGTCTAAAAACATCATCCTCTCCACTGCACTGGTGGGAGTGTACACACAGATAAAAACTAAAACCTCATTCTCGTAAAAAGTTTTCACTTTTAAAAGTCTCCCATTTAAAATCTCCTCAACTGAATAAGAACAAGGAATAAAACTGTGAGTAAAGAGCAAGGCGACTCCACCACTGAGTGTTGTGTTATGGCTTAAAATCACCAACCCATCCCACTCCTTCACCCAATCAGCAGCATTGCTGGTATCACTGTGGGTTTCCTGCAGCATGGCAACGTCAATGTGCTTCTGCTTTAAAAGACCATACAGCTTAGCTCTCTTGTTCTGGTCTCTTGCTCCATTAATATTTAAACTCTCAATATTAATATCCTTCATTACAATAAATAAAATAAGTAAAACTGAACAGAGGGTAAAAACCACTCTAACATTAAAAGAACCACACATCAGTCATCATCAGAGTTTTCCCTGTTCACTCTTGTTATCAGTTTCTTCAGACGGAAAATTTCAACATCAATAAAAGCTCCTTCTCTTCTGAAGAACTTAACATCATGAATAAACTGTTTACGGTCTGGGAAAAACTCTTCTAATGGTACATTCTTCTGCCATTTGGTGTTCCTTAAAAACTCTTTTATATCTCCTGCACTATAAACGACACTGACCTGTTCCTCCTGAGAATTGAGAGTTAAAACTGAGTCTGACATGCAGTCGTCACTGTCCGATTCCTGTTCCTCCATCTTTGTGTCTTTTTCTGCCTGTTTTTTCCCCATCCCTTACCTTGTGTTTCCTTTTTATTTGGAACTTTAAAGACGGGCTAGACATCCACCATGTCCACGTCTCCCCCGTCCCCCTGCACTGGTGTAGTGTCCAGTGTTTCCGGGCGGTCTCTCTGCACCGCCATGCCTGCCTCTGCCAGCGCAGGCAGCTCCAGCACTGCACCAGAACCCACTGAGCTCTTCTCAGTGGAGCACGGCTTCTCCCGGTCCGCTTGAGCTGAGCATGGCTCTTCTGCAGTCGGTTTGGCCGTGCACGGCTTTTCCGGGGCTGGTGTAGCTCCAGTGGGCTTCTGGGCTGCAGGCTGGTGCAGCAGCAGCTCCGAGGCCGTCAGCAACCGGCCGAACTGTAGCCGCACTCTGCTTCTCAGGGCAGGCCAGAACAAGATGTCCCGTTTTTCCACATTTAAAACACTTAATGTCTGCATCAGAGGAAACAAAGATATTATAATCAAAGCCTTCAACAGAGAATTTAAAAATGGCATTCAGCTCTTCCACACCTTCTTTAAAAACCATGAAGGCCATTAGAAACCAAGTGTTTGACCAGTGGGGACTTACAGCCAAGAGGGATTCTCTTAATGGGGGAGACAATTCGCCCGTACCGAGACAGTTCTTTACAGATAGCTTCATCTGAGATAAAAGGAGGGACATTGGACAACATGACCTTCTTAGATGGGGAACTGAGGGGAGAAACCAGTATTGTCTCATTATTAACAATGATACCCTTCTGAATCAGATTTCTGACTTTGTCAACATTATTCAGAAACACCACAATGGCACTGTTCATTCTGGAGGCGGAGACAATGTTCTCATGCCCCACCACGTTACCGACTGCTAAACAACATTCCTCTACACTCACCGGACACACAACACGGACACCGCGAAAAGTCAATCAGTACTTTGGAATTGACAAAGGCTGTGAATAAAACAGCGATATCATAACCTGGAGTTTTCTCAATTTTGTTTTTCCTGCTGACGTGGATGGCCAGTTTTGCCTGATCCAAGTAAAACACTTCCTACAAACATAACGTGAGAGACAAGGACATTCTGCTCCAACCTCAGGATTTAAAACTGAAATAAAAGCATTAACAGCAATGGCCCCATGCAGAACTCTCCACTGTAAGTCTCCTGCTCTTTTAGTTAATGGTGGCTTATACAGGGATCTCTATTCTGCTTTTACATTTTCATTTAATCTGAGCCAGGGTGCATCAACCTTCTTGTCTAAAACCTTTCTGTTAAAAAACATGGCACAAGCTTTATATATACTTTTCCCTGTGACATGCAAGAAATCTAAAACCATGGATTTTCCAACTTTTCCAAGAAAGGCCCTGTGCAGTCCTTGGCCGGATGGTTACGCTGTGGAAGATGTCTCTGGGGTTTGGGGTAGCCGTCCCGCTGCAGTGAGTTCTTTCCTCAGCTGTTAGAGTGTCTTTCCATTTCGAGAGCAGCTGAGTGACTGCTTGTGTGGACCTGATGTTCAGGTGTGCAGCTACCCCCTCTGTATTCCTGAAATCTGCTCCTGCATGGTCAACTAGATGCCCCAAAGTGATTGTCTTTGATCCCTGTAGTGTCCTGTTAAGTCCAGGAAAGAAACTGGTGCTGTTGGAGTTGGCTCAGTGAATTAGCAGTTCTTCCAGAAGCCAGTGAAGAGAGTGGGTTCTGTTGGCCCTCTGCAGTGTGAAGAAGTTCCAGACTTCAAAAAGACTTTTGTAGAAACCTGGTAACTCGCTGGTGTCCAGCTTTGCAGGGTCCATAAGTAAGAGACTCCTGTCCATCTGCAGTCCCTCGGTGTTGCGCAGTAAGGTGCATGCGGTTGCCTGCCAGCTGCAAAGTGCTGTGGTGCTGAGGAATCTCTGTATAAACCGCAGCCGGAAGTTCGCTGTCCTGCTTTGCAGATGAATCAGTCCTTCCCCCCCTCTTCCTTGGGTAGGTACAGCACACCCTGGGGCACCCAGTGCAGCTTGATCCAGAAGAAGTTTACACCAACACAGCTTGTACTTCAGCTAGCAGATGTGGAGGAGGATCTACACAGGCCAACTTGTGCCAGAAGCTAGAGGCTATTAGGCTAATGTATGGTCTCCATATGACATTTCTGGTGTTATCCATTTCCATTTGTCCAGTCCACCTTTAACCTTATCTATATCCCCCTCCCAATTCCTCTGCATAGTGGCTTCATCTCCTAAAAACACACCTAAATATTTAAAACCATCTCATCTCCAGGTCAGGCCATCAGGAAGGTTTGGCTTCCCTTCTGTCCATTTTCCACACAACAGTGCAGAGGACAATATATTAAAATCATCAAACAATTCTATTAAAACTTGCACATCACTTTGTTTGCTAATTAAAACTGTCACATCATCAGCATAGGCAGATAAATAGATTGTGTTCTGGTGATCTGGGAGGTGAAGGCCATGTAAACTTTTCCTTATCTGTTGTAATAAAGGTTCAATGGCTAAAGACAACATGCCAGATAAAGAGCATCCCTGTCTTACTCCTCTGTTAACCTTAAACAAAGTGCATAAGCCACCATTAACCTTAAGTATGCTCTCCATGTCGCTGCAAAGAACCTTGATTTTGTTTAAAAAATCATGGCAAAAACCAAAGGCTTCTAAAGTTTTCTGCAGGTGTAAGTCTTCAACTCTATCAAACACTTTTTCCTGGTCTAATGAGATCAGCCCAATGTCACAGTTCAGCAGCTTAGAGATCTCAATAATATCCTGAATGAGGGACACATTGTCAAAAATGTACCTATTAGGGACACAGTAGGTCTGGTCTGGAGGAATGACATGGTCCATTACTTTATTCAGCCTGTTAGCTAATGCCTTTGAGAGCAGTTTATAATCGGTACAGAGAAGTGAAACCGGACGCCAGTTTGTCGGTAAGGTCACCTTTTTTTGGTAAAAGAGTGAGAAATGCCCTGCGACAACTCAAAGGTAACTTTCCTTCAGTCAGACTATCATTAAAGACCTGCAGTAGATCCTCACCTAGTATCTCCCAGAAGCACTTATAGAATTCAATAGGAAGATAATCAAGCCCTGGCGCCTTCCCTACCTCCATATCTAGAAGAGCTCTGTGCAGTTCCTCTAAGCTCAGTACACCTGAGAGTTCTACATTAGCTCCTTCAGATACCTGGGGTAAGTTGTTGTAGAAGACACTGTCCTGACTGTGTCCTGGCCCGAGTTCGCTTCTGTACAGCTGTTCATAAAAACACACTGCTCTCTTTCTTATATCTTTAGGGTTTAGTAACAGATCCCCAGCCTCAGAACGTAGGGCATGGATTAATCTTTTTTGTCCGTTTTTTTTCTCTAGGCTGAAGAAAAGCTTAGATGGTGCATCCATCTGATCTACATTCTGGAACCTGGACCGGACCAGAGCCCCCTGTGCCTTCACCCCTAGAATTTCAGCCAATTGAGTATTTCTCTTAGAGAGAAGCTCCATGTACTTTTGGTCTTGTGTGGATTCTGTTAGTTCTTGCAGTTTAATTATATCGGTCTCTGAGGCTTTCAAGGACTTGATTAGTTCTTTAGAGCTGTTGAGAGCATACTGTTGACAAAACTGTTGTATTTGCACTTTACCAAAATCCCACCACCTCAATTTTCTGGCTCTAAAATCATCCCAAAACAGTTTAAAAGTTTCTCTAAAATCATTGTTACTCAATACAACAGTGTTTAAGTGCCAATAATCACTTTAAGGCTTGATAGAGTTTAAAATAAAAGAACACTGTACCATGCTGTGATCAGAGAAACTAACCGGTAAAATATTATAGCTTTTTAAAATGCCAAGATGGTGTCTAAAAACATAAAACCTGTCTAATCTCACCAGAGATAAAACATTATCACGTGTGTGTGTCCATGTGTACTGTCTTTGATTATCATGTAGAGACCTCCAAACATCACCTAGTTCATGTGTGTTAATGACTGTGATTACGTGAGGGTAAGTGAGGTTCTACATGATTTCTGTCTAGGTTTTATTCTGTGCAGTTAAAATCCCCTCCCAGAAATAAATCATCATCAGTGGAGCAGCTCTGCAGAGTAAGATTTAATGTGTCTAAAAACAGATAAAAACAAAGACATTTCCAAACTGTGCTCGAACCTTCAGTAATCTTACTTTTGCAACTTCTTCAACCGGATAAGACACAGGACTAAAACTTTTTGTTGACACATGAAGATTGCACCTTAAGTATAGTTTAATTTTTTAGTTTAATTTTAATTTTTAAATTATAGTTTAATTTTTTTATCTCTATGTTATAGCTCTATGTTTGTCTGCGTCTCTGTACTTTGTCTGTGTTCTGTGTAGCACCTCTGGTGTTCACTGTGTACTGCATCTGCTATATATGGTTGAAGTGACAATAAAGCTTCTTTGACTTTGACTTGTGTTGGAACACACCAAAACCAACCACACCGTACATTTGCACACTACAGGACTGTGACACAATACGTGAAACATAAACATATATGGCACATTCTGGTCCGTTTATACACAAAGAGGACTTG
>NC_080732.1:20571849-20574349 GCF_019097595.1 Hemibagrus wyckioides | reverse complement strand
TGTGACACTGAGCTAATGCTAACACGGTTCAGGGGAAAGTCTGCAGTGCTACAAGTCTCCAGGTGACGTCACTGGCTGATCTGCATTTTTTTAATTGGCTCATCATGATCATTTGCATATCAAAACATGAAGAAGGAACATATTTACACAGGTCATGTATAACATTCTGACCACTGACCGGTGAAGTGAATAAGACTGATGATCTCCTCATCATGGCCCCTGTTAGTGGGTGGGATATATTAGGCAGCAAGTCAACATTTTGTCCTCAAAGTTGATGTTAGAAGCAGGAAAAATGGACAAGGATTTGAGCGAGTTTGACCAAAAGGGCCACATCTGTGTTCTAGAACACACACACAGAGACAGGTCCATGTTCTGGGACAGAGAGAGAGACAGGTCCATGTTGTGGGACAGAGTTAGGGAGAGGTCCATGTTCTGGGACAGAGAGAGAGACAGGTCCATGTTCTGGGACAGAGAGAGAGACAGGTCCATGTTCTGGGACAGAGAGAGAGACAGGTCCATGTTCTGGGACAGAGAGAGAGACAGGTCCATGTTCTGGGACAGAGAGAGAGACAGGTCCATGTTCTGGAATCTTCTGACTGTAGCAGCTAACCCCTGAAGCATGAGCAGAAGCCTTGAGCTCTATGAACACCTTCAGCAGCTCTGAGGATAAACCTCCTGCTTCAGAAAAATGAACAAATGAATGAATAAATAAATAAAAAACTCTTCTTCTTTCTTCTCCTGCTCTTTAGTGTTCTTCTCTCTGTCTTATAATCTGTCCTTAATGATGAGGTTTATCAGCAGCCTGTCTATTACTGTGGAGCTCTTTGTTTTGACTGTGTAGTGTGTGTAGTGTGTGTAGTGTGTGTGTGTGTGTGTGTGTGTGTGAGTCTGTGTAGTGTGTGTGTGTGTGTGTGAGTCTGTGTAGTGTGTGTGTGTGTGTGTGTGTGAGTCTGTGTAGTGTGTGTGTGTGTGTGTGTCTGTGTAGTGTGTGTGTGTGTGTGTGTGTGAGTCTGTGTAGTGTGTGTGTGAGTCTGTGTAGTGTGTGTGTGTGTGTGTGAGTCTGTGTAGTGTGTGTGTGTGTGTGTGTGTGAGTCTGTGTTGTGTGTGTGTGTGTGTGTGTGTGTGTCTGTGTAGTGTGTGTGTGTGTGTGTGTGTGTGTGTGTGTGTCTGTGTAGTGTGTGTGTGTGTGTGTCTGTGTAGTGTGTGTGTGTGTCTGTGTAGTGTGTGTGTGTGTGTGTGTGTCTGTGTAGTGTGTGTGTGTGTGTGTGTGTGTCTGTGTAGTGTGTGTGTGTGTGTGTGTGTCTGTGTAGTGTGTGTGTGTGTGTGTGTGTGTGTGTGTGTCTGTGTAGTGTGTGTGTGAGTCTGTGTAGTGTGTGTGTGTGTCTGTGTAGTGTGTGTGTGTGTCTGTGTAGTGTGTGTGTGTGTGTGTAGTGTGAGTCTGTGTAGTGTGTGTGTGAGTCTGTGTAGTGTGTGTGTGAGTCTGTGTAGTGTGTGTGTGTGTGTGTGTCTGTGTGAGTCCGTGTAGTGTGTGTGTGTCTGTGTGAGTCCGTGTAGTGTGTGTGTGTGTGTCTGTGTAGTGTGTGTGTGTGTGTGTCTGTGTAGTGTGTGTGTGTGTGTGTGTGTGTGTCTGTGTAGTGTGTGTGTGTGTGTGTCTGTGTAGTGTGTGTGTGTGTGTGTGTGTGTGTGTCTGTGTAGTGTGAGTCTGTGTAGTGTGTGTGTGAGTCTGTGTAGTGTGTGTGAGTCTGTGTAGTGTGTGTGTGTGAGTCTGTGTAGTGTGTGTGTGTGTGTGTGTGTCTGTGTAGTGTGTGTGTGTGTGTCTGTGTAGTGTGTGTGTGTGTGTGTGTGTGTGTGTATCTGTGTAGTGTGTGTGTGTGTGTCTGTGTAGTGAGTGTGTGTGTGTGTGTCTGTGTAGTGAGTGTGTGTGTGTGTGTCTGTGTAGTGTGTGTGAGTCTGTGTAGTGTGTGTGTGTGTGTGTCTGTGTAGTGTGTGTGTGTGTGTGTGTGTCTGTGTAGTGTGTGTGTGTGTGTGTGTGTGTGTGTGTGTGTGTCTGTGTAGTGTGTGTGTGTCTGTGTGTGAGTCTGTGTAGTGTGTGTGTGTGTGTCTGTGTGTGAGTCTGTGTAGTGTGTGTGAGTCTGTGTAGTGTGTGTGTGTGTGTGTGTGTCTGAGTCCGTGTAGTGTGTGTGTGTGTCTGTGTAGTGTGTGTGTGTGTGTGTCTGTGTAGTGTGAGTCTGTGTAGTGTGTGTGTGAGTCTGTGTAGTGTGTGTGTGTGTGTCTGTGTGAGTCCGTGTAGTGTGTGTGTGTGTCTGTGTAGTGTGTGTGTCTGTGTAGTGTGTGTGTGTGTGTGTCTGTGTAGTGTGTGTGTGTGTGTGTGTCTGTGTAGTGAGTCTGTGTAGTGTGTGTGTGTGTCTGTGTAGTGTGAGTGTGTGTGAGTCTGTGTAGTGTGTGTGTGTGTCTGTGTAGTGAGTCTGTGTAGTGTGTGTGTGTGAGTCTGTGTAGTGTG
>NC_080732.1:20546849-20554349 GCF_019097595.1 Hemibagrus wyckioides | reverse complement strand
ATGTTGGGGTGATGTTTGAGGTGATGAAGTGATGTTGGGGTGATTGAGGTGATGTTTAAGGTGATGTTTGAGGTGATGTTTGGGGTGATGTTTGAGGTGATGTTGGAGGTGATGTTTGAGGTGATGTTTGGGGTGATGTTTGTTTGAGGTGATGCTGATGCTGAGGTGATGTTGGGGTGATGTTTGAGGTGATGTTTGAGGTGATGTTGGAGGTGATGTTTGGGGTGATGTTTGTTTGAGGTGATGCTGATGCTGGGGTGATGTTTAAGGTGATGTTGGGGTGATGTTTGAGGTGATGTTTAAGTGAGGTTTGTTTGAGGTGTTTGAATGCTTCGGTACCTCTTTCCAGATGGCAGGAGTGTGAAGAGTGTGTGTGTGGGGTGTGTAAGAGTGTGTGTGAGGGGTGTGTGGGGTGTGTAAGAGTGTGTGTGTGTGGGGTGTAAGAGTGTGTGTGTGTGGGGTGTGTAAGAGTGTGTGTGAGGGGTGTGTGTCTGTCCTCACTATCCCCTGAAGGGTCTTGTGATCTGAGACGGTCCAGTTCCCAAACCAGGCAGTGATGCAGCTGCTCAGGACGCTCTCCATGGTCCCTCTGTAGAACACAGTCAGGATGGGGGAGGGAGATGGGCTTTCCTCAGCCTTCTCAGGAAGTAGAGGTGCTGCTGGGCTTTCCTGGTGATGGAGCTGGTGTTGAGTGACCAGGTGAAGTTCTCTGCCAGGTGAATACCAAGGAATTTGGTGCTCTTTATGATCTCCACGTTGGACCAGTCGATGTTCAGTGGAGAATGGTCACTCTGTGCTCTCCTGAAGTCAACAACCCTCTCTTTGGTCTTGTCGACGTTCAGGGAGAGGTTGTCGGCTCTGCACCAGGCTGTTAGATGTTGCACCTCCTCTCTGTATGCTGACTCGTCGTTCTTACTGATGAGACCCACCACGCTCGTGTCATCAGAGAACTTGACGATGTGGTTGGAGCTGTGCATTGCTGCACAGTCGTGAGTCAGCAGAGTGACCAGCAGTGGACTGAGCACACAGCCCTGAGGAGCTCCAGTGTTCAGTGTGGTGGTGCTGGAGATACCGTTCCCGATCCGGACTGACTGAGGTCTCCCAGTCAGGAAATCCAGGATCCAGTTGCAGAGAGAGGGGTTCAGGCCCAGGAGACTCAGCTTGTCCATCAGGTGCTGAGGGATGATTGTGTTGAATGCTGAACTGAAATCTATGAACAGCATTCGTATGTAGTCCTGATGTTCCAGGTGTGTGAGGGCCAGATGGAGGGTTGTGGTGATGGCGTCGTCTGTGGAACGGTTAGGACGATACACAAACTGCATGAGGAATAACACACTCAGGGTAAAGAAGCAGCTTCAGTGAGATGATGGTGTAGACGAATCTGTCCTGAGCAACTGTACTTCATAAAGCCATTGTTCAGCACTGTGTGCTCGTGCGTGCGTGCGTGTGCGCGTGTGTGCGTGCGCGCGTGTGTGTGTGCGCGCGTGTGTGCGTGTGCGCGTGTGTGCGTGCGTGTGCGCGCGTGTATGTGTGCGCGCGTGTGTGTGCGCGTTCGTGTGCGCGTTTGTGTGCGTGTTCGTGTGCGTGTGTGTGGCCGTTCGTGTGCGTGTGTGTGCGTATGTCGATGTCGCGTGTGCGCGTGTGTCGCATGTGCGCGTGTGTGTGCAGCGGCTGTGCGTGCGTGTGCGTGTGCGGCGTGTGTATGTGCGCGGCGTGTGCGTGTGTGGCGTGTATGTGTGTCGTGTGCGTGTGTCGCGTGTGTGGTATGCGCGTGTGTGCGTCGTGTGTGCGTGTGGCGTGTGTGGGTGCGTGTGTGTGTATCAGGCGTGTCGCGTCATGCGTGTGTGGCAGGCGTGTGTGCGCGCTGTGTGTCGCCGTGTGTGTCAATGCGTGTGTCAGCGTCGGCGTGTGTGCGTTGCGCGTGTGCAGTAGCGTAGGGCGCGTGTGTGTGGCGATGTGTGCTGCAGTGTGTATGTGTGAAGTGTAGCGTGCGTGTTGTGCGCGTGTGTGTCGTGTCTTGGCGTGCGTCGTTGTGTGCGATGTGCGCGTGTCGTGGCTGTGGCGCGATGTGCGTGTGTGTGTGCGTGTGTGTGGTTTACAGACGAGCCTGTTAGCTCTCTGGAGAATGCGATCTCGGGCTCGTCGCTGCGCTGAATTATGCGTTGAGATTCTTTAATCCGAAAATCACATCAGCACTGATTGATTGATTTCTCGTTGGCTGGAGAGACGCGGCGGAGTCGAATTTCTTTCTCTCTAATCAGGTGAGAATTAATTGAGTTTGTAGCGAAATCCCTGCTGCACCGCCGCCGCTCGGCCGACCGGAAGAAAGAGATTGAAACGGGAAAATAGCACAACAAAGGATTGTGGGTAATGTGTGTGCAGAGGGGGAAACGCTAAACCTGTGCTAAACGCTAAACTCCAAACGCAGTTAAAAACCATCCCCACACACACACACACACAGTCAGCTCCATGCAGTTGGTTCCTCCATGCTCTGATTTTCCATCATCACACACCTGCGTTCTCACACACACACACAGACACACAGACACACACACACACAGACACACACAGACACACACACACACACACAGACACACACACAGACACACACACACACACAGACACACACACACAGACACACACAGACACACACACACACACACAGACACACACACACAGACACACACAGACACACACACACACACAGACACACACACACACACAGACACACACACACACACACAGACACACACACACAGACACACACACACACACAGACACACACACAGACACAGACAGACAGACACAGACACACAGACACAGACAGACACACACAGACACACACACACAGACACACAGACACACACACACACAGACACACACACACACACACAGACACACACAGACACACACACACACAGACACACACACACACACACACACAGACACACACACACAGACACACACACACACACAGACACACACAGACACACACACACACACACACACACAGACACACACACACACACACACACACACACAGACACACACAGACACACACACACACACAGACACACACACACACACAGACACACACAGACACACACACACACACACACCTGCACATCACTGAGCCATCTTCATCTTTGCAGAAACGTTCACCTTGTTACATTTAAAAATAAATGTTAAATATTACAAAATTAAGACTAAGCAATCAGTATAAAATAAATCAGGAGATATTAAAGTAAAACATTTTTATACCACGACACTTACGATTAATTAATAACATTAGAAATCATTTAATGTATGAAAATTTAATACTGAATACAGAAAAACATGACAACTGCAGTCACATGACCAAATGACCATATCTGAGTGGAGCTGTAACACTCGTTATGACATCATCACCTCAGACCTGAGGCTGCAGCGGGATGTTCTGAGTAGAACTGGTTTCAGAAGCTGAGAGCGGTTTTACACTGAGAGAACCCCGAGAGAACCCCGAGAGAACCCTGAGAGAACCCTGCTGTCTTTCTTTCACATCCATCTTCTCTTTATTATTCTTACAAACATGAAACTCACGCTTCTTCATTATCTACCAACAATTCTGTTTCATGTGACAGTGCCTCCTAGAACACACACTGTACCCTGCATACAAGTGTGTGTGTGTGTGTGTGTGTGTGTGCACGCGCAAACATGTTCTCACAACATCCTAATACACACACAGAGACAGAAATCAGCTTTAACAGTGTATTTTATTTTTGAAGTTTGAAGTGTAAACACTGTGTGTGTGTGTGTGAACGCACATGTATGCATGTGGTATTAGATTAGAGTCAGGGTGTGTGTGTGTACATATGTATTAGATTAGTGTGTGTGTATGTATTAGATTAGTGTCGGTGTGTGAGTGCTGGAATTGCTTTTGCTGGGTGTCGTGTGCATGCAGATGAAGGACGAGGCTGTGACTCAGACACAGAAAAATCAGCCTGCAGTGACCGAGGCTTAATTAGAGCAGGACCTCGTTAACCGTCCAACTTAACCCCACTGTAGTGTGTGTGTCCTGCAGAGGGAAACAGGATGGCCTTAATGAACACTTCTGTCCTACACACACACACACAGAGAGTGGTGTGTATTTGAGTGTGAGAGGAAGTGAGGAGGATGGGGGATATGCCGAGCCGCACTGCAGGACGACAGTTTGTGGTTTTACTTCGTTTTGTTTTTGATGGTTTCACATCCGGCTGAAGTTCTAGCTGCAATCTTCTTGATGATAAGACGGTGTGATGAGGAGTACAAATAAACACGTCAATGTCTAAATGGAGTCTGAGCTAGGAGTCTAGACGCTGTGACTGGAGTCTGGGCTAGGAGTCTAGACGCTGTGAATAGGGATGCCACAATACTCAATATAATATTGAAGCGTTCAGTACGATCTCCACGGTTCAATACGCGTATGTGAACCGCAGATTTTTTTCAGTTTTTTGTTTAAATAATTTCCACGTGTTGCACATTACTCTCTGAACTTCCTGTTTGTGTTTATTACTCTCTGAACTTCCTGTTTGTGTTTATTACTCTCTGAACTTCCTGTTTGTATTTGCCTGTACTGTATGTCTACGTGCTGAGACAGACACACCTCCCCATGAGTAAATATATCCAATCAGTGAGCGCTACATTTCCAGGTGAAATCTGCAGCTGGATTTGAGTGTATGTGAGACTCTACACGGCTGGGAGGAACATTGATGATCACGACCAGCAGATTAACTGATTTAGATCCAAACAGGGTAAAGATCACAGCAAGGTCAGCTAAAACACTAGACTTGTTTGCCAGCAGAGGTTCCTTGTTCCACTGGGTTCTCGTCTGGTACACGCTTTATTGACCTGATGTGAGTGAATTCATCATTAAACACTGTTTTGTGTGTTTTGTGTTGTTAGCCTTCACACAGTGCTGTAAGGACAGCGGGCTGCTCATGGTGGTGAAATGCAGAGAGGAAAACAACGCCCTGAAACAGTGTCTCACCAAACAGTGAGTCCTGTGTGTGTGTGTTTTGTTTGTGTGTGTTTTAGACCGACACTGATGTCATGTGTTCAGTTACACAGATCCGGTGTTCTATGAGGAGTGTAAGCAGCAGTACATCAAAGAGAAGCAGGAGTACGAGCGCACCGGCATCTCCACTAAGCACAGAGCACAGCGATTACCTACCGGCATGTAGAACACACACACACACACACACTGCTGTTTATATTCATGACTAAACCTCATATAAATTCATAGAGAGAGTTTTAATCACATCAGATGAAATTTCCTCCGCTGAGACTCACTCACAGATTTGTTGTTGCTTTTTTTCTTAAGAATGCATTTATTTTGTTCTGATTGTTTTTTTCTTGTTCTTTGCGAGATCATCAGTTTTGTTTGAAAGTGAACACACACACACACACACACACATTACATCAGAAGGAGTTTGAGCTGTTTGTATATGTGTTTGAGTGAAAAATTTATAAATGATGTGTTATAAACATGTAATAAACATCACTGTGTGTCTGAATTCTCTGATTACTATTTCTGATGTGAATAAAAGCTTTAGGGGGGGCGGGGTCTGGAGGTGAATAAAAGTTACAGGGGGCGGAGTCTGGAGGTCTGATGTGTCACAGATTTGAGAAATTTTTTTTTCATAGAGCTGAAACCTGAAGTCTAAACTGATGATTAAAATCAAGGCCCCTGATGCGTGACGGTACAAATGAATAAATAATTCAGGTGAATTTTTAATGAATAGGTTTGGATTTTCAGTCGATTCTTCAGTATAAACAAATCAGACTTAAAAACAGCTCTAATATTAAGTCTCAGAGTGACCAGATGTGCTCAGTCACCAGATGCAGTTCAGTAAAGAAACACAAACTCTTACATTCATCTGACTTTAATATTTACAAACAGCCGAGCTAAAAAACATCCCACATCAGCTGTACATTGCATTTCGGCACGACGCCAACGCCGAGGAACAAAAACACGTCCAATCAAATAAAACGATTAGGAGCGACACACACACACACACACACCCTTCATTTATCACATTAATACTCTTCCACTGTCCCATACAGTACGAGGAGTGTGTCAGTGTGAACACAACATTTACACACACATTTCAGAACATCCTGCATTTATGTTTATACACACACACACCCTGTGCTCCGATTCCTGTTTACACACCCTGATCGACTCACAATATCACACACACACACACACACACATTAGATTTTGTGTGGAGTTCATAAATAAGTGCCCCCCCCCACCACAGACTCGGCTCTTTTCTGCTGTAATTTTAGCTACAACACTACACTAGTTTTTGTTCCTTGTTTATGAAAATTAGCTAGCAAGCTAATAGCTCTATGATAATCTAACATACCAGTTGACTCTAGGTCCAATTTAACTAGCTTTAGCTTTCCATTTATTAAATAATATTTCAGCAGAAACTGCAACAAAACAGTTTTTTTAATAACTTTTTTTAATCAATTTAATAACTTACAAATTGATTTATGTTAACAGCAAAGCCTTCTGGGAGATTTAATCCTGAACCCTACACTGATGTTCACGCAGTCCTCATTTAACAAACATAATGAATGTGGAACAGCCCTAATAAGGCCAAGAGGAAGTCGGCCAGGGCACATTAACAAGGATTAGAACAGAGCCGAAAGAACTAAAGCCTTTCTTCACAGTCATGAGAATAAAAACAACACAGGAAAGAGAATTCAGACTTTAACACACCAAAATCACAATTATAGGATCCTCAGACACACACACACACACACACACACACACACACACACTCTGGAAGTGTATGTTCTGTACAGGCCCGGGTGAGAGCAGTGTGAGGTATCTCAGTCTGGGCGGCGGTCTTAAGGCAGGATGTGATTGGACGAGTCACCTGTCCGTCAGTACGGCTTGGACCACTCGGTGCTGCTGGACTTTGGCTCCTCCCAGTATGGGGTGTGGCCAGGCGTAGGGTGGGCAGGGATAGACCAGGAGTCATCATTCAACGAAGAAGCAGCGTGCTGAGGTGTAATGGGTGGGCCAGCCGGGCTTCCCAAAGGGGAGGGGCGGTTTAGAGGCCATGCCTCCTTCCAGTTCTCTGCGTATGAGGTACCAGGGGGTGGGGCCACGTGGAGCGGTGGGGCACTTGGGGGGCGGGGAATCGGAGCTCGGACCGGCGAATGGTTTTTCTCCATATCATCCAGACACTGAACAGGAAGAGCTGAGGCAGCTACACACACACACACACACAGTGTACAATCTGAGGCGAGAATTTATATACAGTATACTGTGTATAATATATCTGTTTGTCTTTAGTGTGAGACAGAGCGACTGCAGTGAGGTCTATATACTTCAGACAGAGAGAGTCTGTGCGTGCGTGTGTGTGTTTTCTCCCTGTCCTGATTTACACACATGTTCTCAAACACTTACACACACACACACAAAGAAGCAGTTATATATATAGACACTTTCTAACAGTAGGTAAGTTC
>NC_080732.1:20539349-20541849 GCF_019097595.1 Hemibagrus wyckioides | reverse complement strand
ATTCATACAGTAAAATACACACACACACACAAACACACACACACACAAACACACACAACAAAGATTCATACAGTAAAATACACACACACACAAACACACACACACAACAAAGATTCATACAGTAAAATACACACAAACACACACAACAAAGATTCATACAGTAAAATACACACACACACAAACACAACACACACAACAAAGATTCATACAGTAAAATACACACACACACACAAACACACACACAAACACACACAAACACACACAACAAAGATTCATACAGTAAAATACACACAAACACACAACAAAGATTCATACAGTAAAATACACACAAACACACACACACAACAAAGATTCATACAGTAAAATACACACAACAAAGATTCATACAGTAAAATACACACAAACACACACACACAACAAAGATTCATACAGTAAAATACACACACACACACACAACAAAGATTCATACAGTAAAATACACACACACACACACAACAAAGATTCATACAGTAAAATACACACACACACACACACAACAAAGATTAATACAGTAAAATACACACACACACACAAACACACACACACAACAAAGATTCATACAGTAAAATACACACACACACAAACAAAACACACACAACAAAGATTCATACAGTAAAATACACACACACACACAAACACACACACACACACACAAACACACACACACAACAAAGATTCATACAGTAAAATACACACACACACACACACACACAAACACACCAAAGATTCATACAGTAAAATACACACAAACACACACACACAACAAAGATTCATACAGTAAAATACACACACACACACACACAACAAAGATTCATACAGTAAAATACACACAAACACACACACACAACAAAGATTCATACAGTAAAATACACACACACACACAAACACACACACACAACAAAGATTCATACAGTAAAATACACACACACACACAAACACACACACACAACAAAGATTCATACAGTAAAATACACACACACACACAAACACACACAAACAACAAAGATTCATACAGTAAAATACACACACACACAAACACACACACACAACAAAGATTCATACAGTAAAATACACACACACACACAAACACACACACACAACAAAGATTCATACAGTAAAATACACACACACACACAAACACACACACAAACACACACACACAACAAAGATTCATACAGTAAAATACACACACACACACACACACAACAAAGATTCATACAGTAAAATACACACACACACACACACAACAAAGATTAATACAGTAAAATACACACACACACACAAACACACACACACAACAAAGATTCATACAGTAAAATACACACACACACACACACACACACAACAAAGATTAATACAGTAAAATACACACACACACACAAACACACACACACAACAAAGATTCATACAGTAAAATACACACACACACACACACACACACAACAAAGATTAATACAGTAAAATACACACACACACACAAACACACACACACACCAAAGATTCATACAGTAAAATACACACACACACAAACAAAACACACACACCAAAGATTCATACAGTAAAATACACACACACACACAAACACACACACACACACACAACAAAGATTCATACAGTAAAATACACACACAAAACACACACACACCAAAGATTCATACAGTAAAATACACACACACACACACACAACAAAGATTAATACAGTAAAATACACACACACACACAAACACACACACACAACAAAGATTCATACAGTAAAATACACACACAAAACACACACACACCAAAGATTCATACAGTAAAATACACACACACACACACACAACAAAGATTAATACAGTAAAATACACACACACACACAAACACACACACACAACAAAGATTCATACAGTAAAATACACACACACAAACACACACACACACAACAAAGATTAATACAGTAAAATACACACACACACAAACACACACACACACCAAAGATTCATACAGTAAAATACACACACAAAACACACACAACAAAGATTCATACAGTAAAATACACACACACACAAACAAAACACACACACCAAAGATTCATACAGTAAAATACACACACACACACAAACACACACACACAACAAAGATTCATACAGTAAAATACACACACACACACACACACAAACACACCAAAGATTCATACAGTAAAATACACACACAAAACACACACAACAAAGATTCATACAGTAAAATACACACACACACAAACACACACACACACACACACACAACAAAGATTCATACAGTAAAATACACACACACACACACACACAAACACACAAAACAAAGATTCATACAGTAAAATACACACACACACAAACAAAACACACACAACAAAGATTCATACAGTAAAATACACACACACAAACACACACACACACAAACACACACACACACAAACACACACACACAAACACACACACAACAA
>NC_080732.1:20529349-20531849 GCF_019097595.1 Hemibagrus wyckioides | reverse complement strand
CCTTCATAATGCCTCTAATCTGAGGTGCTGTTAATTGGTTATTTCTGAGGCTGGTAACTCTAAATGAACTTCTCTGCAGCAGAGGTCAGTTTTGGTCTTGCTTTACTGGGATGGTCTTCATGTGAGACAGTTTCATCATGGTGCTTGATGGGTTTTGCAAATGCACTTGACAATACTGTTCTTGCAAGAACTATTCCAGAACACCTGACCTTCGTGTCTTAAAATAACAACTGACTGTTTTTTGTTGTCATTACATATGGATTACTGAAGTCCATGTGTGTTATTTCATAGTTTTGAAATCTCCAGGATTGTTCTAGAATGTAGAAAATAAATCCCTAAACAAAAAACATTGAATTAACAGGTGTCCAAACTTTTGACTGGTAGTCTATATATATGTATGTATATATGTGTGTATGTATGTATGTGTGTGTGTGTGTATGTATATATATGTACACTATATTGCCAAAAGTATTCTCTCACCTGCCTTGACTCGCATATGAACTTAAGTGACATCCCATTCCTAATCCATAGGGTTCAATATGACGTCGGTCCACCCTTTGCAGCTATAACAGCTTCAACTCTTCTGGGAAGGCTGTCCACAAGGTTTAGGAGTGTGTTTATGGGAATTTTTGACCATTCTTCCAGAAGTGCATTTGTGAGGTCACACACTGATGTTGGACGAGAAGGCCTGGCTCTCAGTCTCCGCTCTAATTCATCCCAAAGGTGTTCTATCGGGTTGAGGTCAGGACTCAGGCCTGGTGCAGGCCAGTCAAGTTCATCCACACCAGACTCTGTCATCCATGTCTTTATGGACCTTGCTTTGGTCACTGGTGCACAGTCATGTTGGAAGAGGAAGGGGCCAGCTCCAAACTGTTCACACAAAGTGGGGAGCATGGAATTGTCCAAAATGTCTTGGTATGCTGAAGCATTCAGAGTTCCTTTCACTGGAACTAAGGGGCCAAGCCCAGCTCCTGAAAAACAACCCCACACCATAATCCCCCCTCCACCAAACTTTACACTTGGCACAATGCAGTCAGACAAGTACCGTTCTCCTGGCAACCGCCAAACCCAGACTCGTCCATCAGATTGCCAGATGGAGAAGCGCGATTCGTCACTCCAGAGAACGCGTCTCCACTGCTCTAGAGTCCAGTGGCGGCGTGCTTTACACCACTGCATCCGACGCTTTGCATTGCACTTGGTGATGTATGGCTTGGATGCAGCTGCTCGGCCATGGAAACCCATTCCATGAAGCTCTCTGCACACTGTTCTTGAGCTCATCTGAAGGCCACATGAAGTTTGGAGGTCTGTAGCAATTGACTCTGCAGAAAGTTGGCGACCTCTTCGCACTATGTGCCTCAGCATCCGCTGACCCCGCTCCGTCAGTTTACGTGGCCTACCACTTCGTGGCTGAGTGGCTGTCGTTCCCAAACACTTCCACGTTCTTATAATACAGCTGACAGTTGACTGTGGAATATTTAGGAGCGAGGAAATTTCACGACTGGATTTGTTGCACAGGTGGCATCCTATCACAGTTCCACGCTGGAATTCACTGAGCTCCTGAGAGCGACCCATTCTTTCACAAATGTTTGTAAAAACAGTCTGCATGCCTAGGTGCTTGATTTTATACACCTGTGGCCATGGAAGTGATTGGAACACCTGATTCTGATTATTTGGATGGGTGAGAGAATACTTTTGGCAATATAGTGAATGTAGGTATGTGTGTGTGTGTATATATATAACTCAACACACAGCCATTAATGTCTAAACCGTTGGCAACAAAAGTGACTCCACCCCTAAGTGGGAATGTCCAAATTGGGCCCAAAGTGTCAATATTTTGGTTGGCCACCATTATTTTCCAGCACTGCCTTAACCCTCTTGGGCATGGAGTTCACCAGAGCTTCACAGGTTGCTACTGGAGTCCTCTTCCACTCCTCCATGATGACATCACAGAGCTGGTGGATGTTAGAGACCTTTCGCTCCCCCACCTTCTGTTTGAGGATGCCCCACAGATGCTCAGTAGGGTTTAGGTCTGGATACGTGCTTGGCCAGTCCATCACCTTTACTCTCAGCTTCTTTAGCAAGGCCCAGACCAGGACACTCCCACCACCATGCTTGACTGTAGGCAAGACACACTTGTCTTTGTACTCCTCACCTGGTTGCCCCCACACACGCTTGACACCATCTGAACCAAATAAGTTTATCCTGGTCTCATCGGACCACAGGACATGGTTCCAGTATTCCACGTCCTTAGTCTGCTTGTCTTCAGTAAACTGTATGTGGGCTTTCTTGTGCATCATCTTTAGTAGAGGCTTCCTTCTGGGACGACAGCCATGCAGACCAATTTGATGCAGCGTGTGATCACTGACCGGCTGACCCCCCCACCCCTTCAACCTCTGCAGCAATGCTGGCAGCACTCGTACGTCTATTTCCCAAAGACGACCTCCGGATACGACACTGAGCACGTTCACTCAACTTCTTTGGTGGACCATGGTGAGGCCTG
>NC_080732.1:20494349-20509349 GCF_019097595.1 Hemibagrus wyckioides | reverse complement strand
GAGGCTGGGCGGAGTTACCTCCAGTATTTGGACAGTCAGCCCTGGCGCTCCTCAGGGACGTGTCCCTTCTCCAAGGACCCAGCTGTTAGACTCCTGAAGTCTGCAGCTGACACGACACTGTCCAAGATGGTGATGAGTCTGCATGAGAACATAATCAAAACTGTGGAGATATTCAATTCAATTTTCAATTCAATTCAATTTTATTTGTATAGCGCTTTTAACAAAGAGCATTGTCTCAAAGCAGCTTTACATGAGAAACAACATAAGAAAACAACAAACATATAAACAGACAGACAGACAGACAGACAGACAGTCCTAGATGTTATCCCAAGTGAGCAAGCCTGAGGTGACTGAGGCGACTGTGGCAAGGAAAAACTCCCTTAGATGGTATGAGGAAGAAACCTTGAGAGGAACCAGACTCAAAAGGGAACCCATCCTCATTTGGGTGACACAGGAGAGTGAGATTACATTGTGCATTTATGTGTAGTCAATTGTGTGATGCAGATACAGCATGTGTAGAATATTATGTAATGTTAGATAATGTAAGATAACAGTGGACTTTAGCAGACACCATCGGCACTGCTCCCCATCACAACAGCTCTGTGTCAAACATGGAGACGTTTCTGGGAACTGTCATTTCCCAAGACCTGAAACAAGAGTCCAGCATCTCCAACAACTCCATCTTCAAAAGGGTCCAGCGGAGGCTGGGCTTTCTGCTCCAGTTGAGGAAGTATGGTCTGCATCAGGAGCTGAGTTTACAGTTCTTCATGTAGTCACTGAATTCGTCCTGTGCACATCATCATACCATGAAACAGGACAGGTACAGACTGCAGCAAGCAGCAGAATCACTGGCCACTGTCCATCACATCTGCTCTACACGAACCAGGAAACAAGCAAGAGAATCACTACAGAGCCCTCACACCCTGGATACACCCTGTCACAACTCCTCCCTCCTGCTACAGAATACTACACACCCAAACCAGGTACAGGAGCAGTTTCCTTCTGCAGCCAGTCACCCAGCTGACCTTTATTATATGAAACTTGCTGTTTAAAAGCACCAACACACTCTTCACACACACACACACCTCTTACACACTCTTCACACACACACACACCTCTTACACACTCTTCACACACACACACCTCTTACACACTCTTCACACACACACACCTCTTACACACTCTTCACACACACACAAATCTTACACACTCTTCACACACACACACACCTCTTACACACTCTTCACACACACACACCTCTTACACACTCTTCACACACACACACACCTCTTACACACTCTCACACACACACACCTCTTACACACTCTTCACACACACACACACCTCTTACACACTCTTCACACACACACACACCTCTTACACACTCTTCACACACACACCTCTTACACACTCTTCACACACACCTCTTACACACTCTTCACACACACCTCTTACACACTCTTCACACACACACACACCTCTTACACTCTCTTCTCACACACCTCTTACACACTCTTTCACACACACCACACACACCTCTTACACACTCTTCACACACACACACACCTCTTACACACTCTCACACACACACACCTCTTACACACTCTTCACACACACACACACCTCTTACACACTCTTCACACACACACACCTCTTACACACTCTTCACACACACACACCTCTTACACACTCTTCACACACACCTCTTACACACTCTTCACACACACACACACCTCTTACACACTCTTCACACACACACACCTCTTACACACTCTTCACACACCTCTTCACACACACCTCTTACACACTCTTCACACACACACACACCTCTTACACACTCTTCACACACACACACCTCTTACACACTCTTTCACACACACACACACCTCTTACACACTCTTCACACACACACACCTCTTACACACTCTTCACACACACACACACCTCTTACACACTCTTCACACACACACACCTCTTACACACTCTTCACACACACACACCTCTTACACACTCTTCACACACACACCTCTTACACACTCTTCACACACACACACACCTCTTACACACTCTTCACACACACACCTCTTACACACTCTTCACACACACACCTCTTACACACTCTTCACACACACACACCTCTTACACACTCTTCACACACACACACACCTCTTACACACTCTTCACACACACACACACCTCTTACACACTCTTCACACACACACACCTCTTACACACTCTTCACACACACACACACCTCTTACACACTCTTCACACACACACACACCTCTTACACACTCTTCACACACACACACACCTCTTCACACACTCTCTTCACACACACACACCTCTTACACACTCTTCACACACACACACACCTCTTACACACTCTTCACACACACACACACCTCTTACACACTCTTCACACACACACACACCTCTTACACACTCTTCACACACACACACCTCTTACACACTCTTCACACACACACACACCTCTTACACACTCTTCACACACACACACCTCTTACACACTCTTCACACACACACCTCTTACACACTCTTCACACACACACACACCTCTTACACACTCTTCACACACACACACCTCTTACACACTCTTCACACACACACACACCTCTTACACACTCTTCACACACACACACACCTCTTACACACTCTTCACACACACACACCTCTTACACACTCTTCACACACACACACACCTCTTACACACTCTTCACACACACACACCTCTTACACACTCTTCACACACACACACACCTCTTACACACTCTTCACACACACCTCTTACACACTCTTCACACACACACACACCTCTTACACACTCTTCACACACACACACACCTCTTACACACTCTTCACACACACACACACCTCTTACACACTCTTCACACACACACACACCTCTTACACACTCTTCACACACACACACCTCTTACACACTCTTCACACACACACACACCTCTTACACACTCTTCACACACACACACCTCTTACACACTCTTCACACACACACACACACCTCTTACACACTCTTCACACACACACACACCTCTTACACACTCTTCACACACACACACCTCTTACACACTCTTCACACACACACACCTCTTACACACTCTTCACACACACACACACCTCTTACACACTCTTCACACACACACACCTCTTACACACTCTTCACACACACACACCTCTTACACACTCTTCACACACACACACACCTCTTACACACTCTTCACACACACACACCTCTTACACACTCTTCACACACACACACCTCTTACACACTCTTCACACACACACACCTCTTACACACTCTTCACACACACACACCTCTTACACACTCTTCACACACACACACCTCTTACACACTCTTCACACACACACACACCTCTTACACACTCTTCACACACACACACCTCTTACACACTCTTCACACACACACACACCTCTTACACACTCTTCACACACACACACCTCTTACACACTCTTCACACACACACACCTCTTACACACTCTTCACACACACACACCTCTTACACACTCTTCACACACACACCTCTTACACACTCTTCACACACACACCTCTTACACACTCTTCACACACACACACCTCTTACACACTCTTCACACACACACACCTCTTACACACTCTTCACACACACACACCTCTTACACACTCTTCACACACACACACCTCTTACACACTCTTCACACACACCTCTTACACACTCTTCACACACACCTCTTACACACTCTTCACACACACACACACCTCTTACACACTCTTCACACACACACACACCTCTTACACACTCTTCACACACACACACCTCTTACACACTCTTCACACACACACACACCTCTTACACACTCTTCACACACACACACACCTCTTACACACTCTTCACACACACACACACCTCTTACACACTCTTCACACACACACACCTCTTACACACTCTTCACACACACACACCTCTTACACACTCTTCACACACACACACACCTCTTACACACTCTTCACACACACACACACCTCTTACACACTCTTCACACACACACACACACCTCTTACACACTCTTCACACACACACACCTCTTACACACTCTTCACACACACACACACCTCTTACACACTCTTCACACACACACCTATTACACACTCTTCACACACACCTCTTACACACTCTTCACACACACACACACCTCTTACACACTCTTCACACACACACCTCTTACACACTCTTCACACACACACACACCTCTTACACACTCTTCACACACACACCTATTACACACTCTTCACACACACCTCTTACACACTCTTCACACACACACACCTCTTACACACTCTTCACACACACACACCTCTTACACACTCTTCACACACACACACCTCTTACACACTCTTCACACACACACACACCTCTTACACACTCTTCACACACACACACCTCTTACACACTCTTCACACACACACACCTCTTACACACTCTTCACACACACACACCTCTTACACACTCTTCACACACACACACCTCTTACACACTCTTCACACACACACACACCTCTTACACACTCTTCACACACACACACACCTCTTACACACTCTTCACACACACACACACCTCTTACACACTCTTCACACACACACACACCTCTTACACACTCTTCACACACACACACCTCTTACACACTCTTCACACACACACACCTCTTACACACTCTTCACACACACACACCTCTTACACACTCTCACACACACACACCTCTTACACACTCTTCACACACACACACACCTCTTACACACTCTTCACACACACACACCTCTTACACACTCTTCACACACACACACACCTCTTACACACTCTTCACACACACACACCTCTTACACACTCTTCACACACACACACACACCTCTTACACACTCTTCACACACACACACACCTCTTACACACTCTTCACACACACACACACCTCTTACACACTCTTTCACACACACACACCTCTTACACACTCTTCACACACACACACCTCTTACACACTCTTCACACACACACACACCTCTTACACACTCTTCACACACACACACACCTCTTACACACTCTTCACACACACACACACCTCTTACACACTCTTCACACACACACACACCTCTTACACACTCTTCACACACACACCTCTTACACACTCTTCACACACACCTCTTACACACTCTTCACACACACACACACCTCTTACACACTCTTCACACACACCTCTTACACACTCTTCACACACACACACACCTCTTACACACTCTTCACACACACACACCTCTTACACACTCTTCACACACACCTCTTACACACTCTTCACACACACACACACCTCTTACACACTCTTCACACACACACACCTCTTACACACTCTTCACATACTTCAAATACTCTCTCTACTGTAAGAACAGTCATTACTTCATCCCTGTGTGTCACACACACTGCTGCTGCTCTCACCACTATCACACTTCACATACACAACTAACCTCATACTCTCTATACTGTGGTCTTTATAGAATTTTTGTCTGAAAATTAAATCTATAGTGTCATTATTTAATGTCTGTACTGAGAGTCACCAACAGCTGCTACCAAATTCCTCATGTGTGTAAAAACACACAGCAAAAATATTTACTCCTTGATTGTGATGAAATGAAGTGTGTATATGTGTGTGTGTGAGAGAGAGAGAGAGAGAGAGAGAGGTGTGCAGTGCAGTGTGTAAATACAGACACTAGATGGCGCTCGTTAGACTTGAACGCTTTCTCGGCGGTGAAATTCATTGCTACGGAAGCCCAGAGAGGCCATGTGATATTATTTTTTTTGCTTTTGTTTTCTCGTGATCTCGAGATAATCAGAACCGCGGTGAAGTTTGATATTCGGACATTAGACAGACATTCGGAAGCGCTAGTTTAGGGACCGTCCACAAATTTCTGTACGACTGAAATGTGGTACTTGGTAACTGACTACGTTCCCCAGTTATTCTAATTTCTTCTTAAATATACATATGGCATGCGGCATTGCAAACAGCATTTGTTTATTTATAAATAAAAATTGAATTAATTGATAGTATTAATTATGTATCATGTGAATTAATTTGCTATTATTAATTTATTTTTTAATTTAAAAAAACTTTCTTCAAAATTTCTTCAATAGCTTCTAGGTCATGTGACCCTGTGACCCAAATCTAGTACCAAAATGATCTACTTGGACACCTCCACAGGGTACAGGACACCTCCACTTTCGATTTCAACCTACATGAAACACGACTGCCCCCTACTGGCAATGCCGCACAATGCCGCGAGTCGTCGCGGGATTCCTGTCCCTCTGACGCGCATTCTTAACTGCCACATCTGTATATATGTATATGTGTGTGTGTGTGTGTGTGTGTGTGTGTGTGATATATATATATATAAATATATCAAATTATCTCAACAGGTCCAGTGTGACACTTGCAGCTTCAAACAGCCGGAAAAAAAGTTTAAGAAGACTATCGTGTAATAACAATAAAAAACGGTGTGTAATCGTGATAAAAATGACTTGTTTATTTATATAAGAAAGGAGTTAAACAAATGAAGAAAATAAACAAATGAATAAAAATCAGTGAAGACATTTTTTAGGATACAAAGAGGTGTACCATGTGGGGGTGTCCAAGTAGATTTTAGTACTATTATTATTTTAGTACTAGTTTTGGGTCACAGGGTCACATGACATAGAAGCGATTGAAGAAATAGTTTTTTTTAAATAAAAATAAAAGAAGACATTTTTTGAATAACAAAGAGGTGTACCCTGTGGAGGTGTCCAAGTAGATCATTTTAATAAAAGTTTGGGGTCACAGGGTCACATGACCTAGAAGCTAAGTAGAAGCTAAATAGTTTTTTTTATTAAAAAATAAATTAATAATAGCAAATTAATTCACATGATACATAATTAATACTATCAATTAATTCAATTTTTATTTATAAATAAACAAATGCTGTTTGCAATGCCGCATGCCATATGTATATTTAAGAAGAAATTAGAATAACTGGGGAACGTAGTCAGTTCAGTAACAAGTACCACATTTCAGTCGTACAGAAATTTGTGGACGGTCCCTAAACTAGCGCTTCCGAATGTCTGTCTAATGTCCGAATATCAAACTTCACCGCGGTTCTGATTATCTCGAGATCACGAGAAAACAAAAGCAAAAAAAATAATATCACATGCCCTCTCTGGGCTTCCGTACATTCCAGTCAAATTCTTACAGTTTTATAAAAACATTAAACACACATTTCAATTCATTCTCTTCTATCAAATTATTATTATTTATATTTACACACAGCACTGCTTTAGAGAGAGATAGAGTGTGTGTGTGTGTGTGTGTCTGTGTACTGAAGGAGCTCCTGCTGTATGTGAGAGAGACTCTGAGATGAATGTACAGTATGTAACAGCACACAGACACCAGGGCGAGTCTCAGCATGTTCCTCACTGAGATCAGCTTCAGCTTTCAGCTTCAACACTTTAACAACAACAGCTTTAATTTCACTCAGAGAGAAAAAACAAGCTTAATGATAATGTTACAGAAACAACACATTCTTTCATGTACACACACACACACACACACATAAACACACACACAGAGTAACCCCCCCCCACACACACACAGAGTAACCCACACACAGTGTGTGTGTGTGTGTGTGTACATGTGGGTTACTCTGTGTGTGTGTGTGGGTTACTCTGTGTGTGTGTGTGTGTGTGTGTGTGTGTGTGTTCAGTGTCAGATGAAGAAAACCCGACAGAATTCCTCAGGTGTTTTTGTAAAAAGTGTTTATTGCAGTTCCAGAGTCAGCGCCTGCACTGAGACACACTTATCATACAGATGCACACAGGAAATATAAAACTGTACACTATATTACTATTTACACAGTATTTACAGGCTTTTTCCTACACACTAATAAATGTCACACACACAGGATGAGGTTCTTTTGTGGGTTCTCGTGTTCACTGGAAGCTCCACACCTCGAGCGCCTGCACTCTGAAGTCATGTTGAGGAGACAGAGGAGTGTTACGGAAGGTTTTACAGGAAAATGTTGAGCCACGGAGAAGATCTGAGTCTAACCACAAGCCAAACGGGCCTCTGGACACACACACACACACACACTTTACATTTTAGATTATAAACGACAAAACACAACAAAAAAGCACCAATTAAATTGTACAGACTGTGTGTGTGTGTTGCTTACATTTTAGACTGCTAACACAACTATAACACTTATGTCCTGTATATTAAATAAATTCCAAATTAATAAATCTAACAGTCTAAATCTAATAATCTGTTTATCTGATGTCAGCAGTTATCTGATTATTCGAGTCTTCATGTAAACAGAATCAGATTAAAATGAATTCTGGATTTCAGGAAATCTGATAAACATCTGGATCTGAACATGTGGATTTCAGCTCAATAATCAGATTATTCAGTGTGTTTATGATGATAATCTGATGAATCTGATATATCTGTAAAGAACATGTCTCAGGGTACAGACTCCTGAATCAGAGGAGTGAACACACTCTGAGCTGAAGTTGTGTTAAACACTCTGTAGTGTTGATAACAAATCGAATCGGATTATTGATAATTGAGGGCTGTATTTAAAACCAGGGTTTAATCAGATTTCTGATGTGCATGTAAACGTGTCGATGAAGTGATCACTGCAAACGACTGAAGTGACTCACCCCCCTGCTCCCAGCTGCAGAGAGTCCAGGAATCCTCTCACAAAGTACGAGTTTTCTCCACTCCACCGGAACATCTACACACACACACACACACACACACACACACACAGATTAATCATTTCATCTCAGTGTATGTGTGTGTGTGTGTGTGTGTGATCTGGATAATGCTGATTCACTGATTCATACCTTAAACTCAGGGCTGAATGTGAAGAGGAACGTCTCTCCAGTTCCATAGCAGCAATCACTCACTCTGAAGGAGTCTGAGGAGAACGCTCCGAATACCTGAACACACACACACACACACACACACACACACACCAGCGTCACATAAACAATACAGACTGTGTGTGTGTGTGTATGTACCTGGTGGTGTGTGTACCTGGTTGTATGTGTGTGTGTGTGTGTGCACCTGGTTGTGTGTGTGTGTGTATGTGTGTGTGTGTACCTGGTTGTGTGTGTGTGTGTGTATGTGTGTGTGTACCTGGTTGTGTGTGTGTGTGTACCTGGTTTTGTGTGTGTGTGTGTGTGTGTGTGTGCACCTGGTTGTGTGTGTGTGTGTGTGTGTACCTGGTTGTGTGTGTGTGTGTGTATGTGTGTGTGTACCTGGTTTTGTGTGTGTGCACCTGGTTGTGTGTGTGTGTGTGTGTGTGTATGTACCTGGTGGTGTGTGTACCTGGTTGTATGTGTGTGTGTGTGTGCACCTGGTTGTGTGTGTGTGTGTGTGGTATGTGTGTGTGTGTACCTGGTTGTGTATGTGTGTGTGTACCTGGTTGTGTGTGTGTGTGTGTACCTGGTTTTGTGTGTGTGTGTGTGTGTGCACCTGGTTGTGTGTGTGTGTATGTGTGTGTGTGTACTTGGTTGTGTGTGTGTGTGTGTGTACCTGGTTGTGTGTGTGTGTGTGTGTGTGTATGTGTGTGTGTGTGCACCTGGTTGTGTGTGTGTGTGTGTATGTGTGTGTGTGTACCTGGTTGTGTGTGTGTGTGTGTACCTGGTTGTGTGTGTGTATGTGTGTGTGTACCTGGTTGTGTGTGTGTGTGTGTGTACCTGGTTGTGTGTGTGTGTGTATGTGTGTGTATGTATGTGTGTGTACCTGGTTGTGTGTGTGTGTGTGTGTGTATGTGTGTGTACCTGGTTGTGTGTGTGTGTGTGTGTACCTGGTTGTATGTGTGTGTGTGTGTGTGTGTGTACCTGGTGGTGTGTGTGTGTACCTGGTTGTGTGTGTGTGTGTACCTGGTTGTGTGTGTGTATGTACCTGGTTGTGTGTGTGTGTGTACCTGGTTGTGTGTGTGTGTGTGTATGTACCTGGTTGTGTGTGTGTGTGTGTGTACCTGGTTGTGTGTGGGTGGGTGTGTGTGTGTACCTGGTTGTATGTGTGTGTGTGTGTGTGTGTGTGTGTGTACCTGGCTGTATGTGTGTGTGTGTGTGTGTGTGTGTGTACCTGGTTGTATGTGTGTGTGTGTGTGTGTGTGTGTGTACCTGGCTGTATGTGTGTGTGTGTGTGTGTGTGTGTGTACCTGGTTGTGTGTGTGTACCTGGTTGTGTGTGTGTGTGTGTGTGTGTGTGTACCTGGTTGTGTGTGTGTGTGTACCTGGTTGTGTGTGTGTGTGTGTACCTGGTTGTGTGTGTGTGTGTGTGTGTGTATGTACCTGGTTGTGTGTCTGTGTGTGTGTGTGTACCTGGTTGTGTGTGTGTGTGTACCTGGTTGTGTGTGGGTGTGTGTGTACCTGGTTTTGTGTGTACCTGGTTGTATGTGTGTGTGTGTGTGTGTGTGTGTACCTGGTTGTGTGTGTGTGTGTACCTGGTTGTGTGTGTGTGTGTGTACCTGGTTGTGTGTGTGTGTGTGTGTACCTGGTTGTGTGTGTGTGTAAATGGTTGTGTGTGTGTGTGTGTGTACCTGGCTGTATGTGTGTGTGTGTGTGTGTGTGTGTACCTGGTTGTGTGTGTGTGTACCTGGTTGTGTGTGTGTGTGTACCTGGTTGTGTGTGTGTGTGTGTGTGTACCTGGTTGTGTGTGTGTGTGTGTATACCTGGTTGTGTGTGTGTGTGTGTGTGTACCTGGTTGTGTGTGTACCTGGCTGTATGTGTGTGTGTGTGTGTGTGTACCTGGTTGTGTGTGTGTGTACCTGGTTGTGTGTGTGTGTACCTGGTTGTGTGTGTGTGTGTGTACCTGGTTGTATGTGTGTGTGTGTGTGTGTACCTGGCTGTATGTGTGTGTGTGTACCTGGTTGTGTGTGTGTGTGTGTACCTGGTTGTGTGTGTGTGTGTGTGTGTACCTGGTTGTGTGTGTGTGTACCTGGTTGTGTGTGTGTGTGTGTACCTGGTTGTGTGTGTGTGTGTGTACCTGGTTGTGTGTGTGTGTGTGTGTACCTGGCTGTATGTTTGTGTGTGTGTGTGTGTACCTGGTTGTGTGTGTGTGTGTGTACCTGGTTGTGTGTGTGTGTGTGTACCTGGTTGTGTGTGTGTGTGTGTACCTGGTTGTGTGTGTGTGTGTGTACCTGGTTGTGTGTGTGTGTGTACCTGGTTGTGTGTGTGTGTACCTGGTTGTGTGTGTGTGTGTACCTGGCTGTATGTGTGTGTGTGTACCTGGTTGTATGTGTGTGTACCTGGTTGTGTGTGTGTGTGTGTGTGTGTGTGTACCTGGTTGTGTGTGTGTGTACCTGGCTGTATGTGTGTGTGTGTGTACCTGGTTGTGTGTGTGTGTACCTGGTTGTGTGTGTGTGTACCTGGTTGTGTGTGTGTGTACCTGGTTGTGTGTGTGTGTGTGTGTACCTGGTTGTGTGTGTGTGTGTGTGTACCTGGTTGTATGTGTGTGTACCTGGCTGTATGTGTGTGTGTATGTGTACCTGGTTGTGTGTGTGTGTGTACCTGGTTGTGTGTGTGTGTGTACCTGGCTGTATGTGTGTGTGTGTGTACCTGGTTGTGTGTGTGTGTGTACCTGGTTGTGTGTGTGTGTGTTCCTGGTTGTGTGTGTGTGTGTGTACCTGGTTGTGTGTGTGTGTGTGTACCTGGTTGTGTGTGTGTGTGTGTGTACCTGGTTGTGTGTGTGTGTGTGTGTGTACCTGGTTGTGTGTGTGTGTGTGTACCTGGTTGTGTGTGTGTGTGTACCTGGCTGTATGTGTGTGTGTGTGTGTGTGTGTGTGTGTACCTGGTTGTGTGTGTGTGTACCTGGTTGTGTGTGTGTGTGTACCTGGTTTTGTGTGTGTGTGTGTGTACCTGGTTGTGTGTGTGTACCTGGTTGTGTGTGTGTGTGTACCTGGTTGTGTGTGTGTGTGTGTGTGTACCTGGTTGTGTGTGTGTGTGTGTGTACCTGGTTGTGTGTGTGTGTGTACCTGGTTGTGTGTGTGTGTGTGTGTGTGTGTGTGTACCTGGTTGTGTGTGTGTGTACCTGGTTGTGTGTGTGTGTGTGTGTGTGTACCTGGTTGTGTGTGTGTGTGTACCTGGTTGTGTGTGTGTGTACCTGGTTGTGTGTGTGTGTGTACCTGGCTGTATGTGTGTGTGTGTGTGTGTACCTGGTTGTGTGTGTGTGTACCTGGTTGTGTGTGTGTGTACCTGGTTGTGTGTGTGTGTGTGTGTGTACCTGGTTGTGTGTGTGTGTGTACCTGGTTGTATGTGTGTGTACCTGGCTGTATGTGTGTGTACCTGGCTGTATGTGTGTGTACCTGGTTGTGTGTGTGTGTGTGTACCTGGTTGTGTGTGTGTGTGTACCTGGCTGTATGTGTGTGTGTGTGTACCTGGTTGTGTGTGTGTGTGTGTACCTGGTTGTGTGTGTGTGTGTACCTGGTTGTGTGTGTGTGTGTGTGTACCTGGTTGTGTGTGTGTGTGTGTACCTGGTTGTGTGTGTGTGTGTGTGTACCTGGTTGTGTGTGTGTGTGTACCTGGCTGTATGTGTGTGTGTGTGTGTGTGTACCTGGTTGTGTGTGTGTGTACCTGGTTGTGTGTGTGTGTGTACCTGGTTTTGTGTGTGTGTGTGTGTGTGTACCTGGTTGTGTGTGTGTACCTGGTTGTGTGTGTGTGTGTACCTGGTTGTGTGTGTGTGTGTGTGTGTGTGTGTGTGTACCTGGTTGTGTGTGTGTGTGTGTGTGTGTGTACCTGGTTGTGTGTGTGTGTGTACCTGGTTGTGTGTGTGTGTGTGTGTGTGTACCTGGTTGTGTGTGTGTGTACCTGGTTGTGTGTGTGTGTACCTGGTTGTGTGTGTGTGTGTACCTGGTTGTGTGTGTGTGTGTACCTGGTTGTGTGTGTGTACCTGGTTGTATGTGTCCTGTATCAGCAGCAGTACAGGTTGTTGGATTTCAGCTGTTTTTCTGTACAGAGTTTTCAGACTGGTGCCGTGAATCTCTGTGCTGTAAACCAGCTGCCAGGGAGAACAGTGAAGACGAGCCGGGAGATGTGGAGCTAACTGTCTCATTCACACACACACACACACACACACACACATTTCATTCAAGTTAAAATGAATGGTTTAAATTTTTAATGAAAGTTTGTGTGTGTGTGTGTGTGTGTGTGTGTGTGTGTGTGTGTGTGTGTGTGCTGTGTTCCAAACGGCTCTTTGTTCCCTGTAGCTCATGTGAAGACAGACTGCTGTGGCTTTATTGGTTCAACAGATCATTCACTTCCCTAAAAACACATGCTCTAACTCTCACCTGACTCCATAAAACTCCACCCCTGACCATGCCCATCCACACCGCTGGCACACACCCTTGGTAGTGTGCACTAGAGGAGTGAGCAGATGGTGAAGAGATGCTCACCTTCTCTAGGTGATGTTCCCTGAGGATGTGACTGTCCTGCGTCAGCACAGGGAGTGTGTCCTCCGTGTCCTCGTCCTCAGATGTGGACACGCACTGAGAGCTGCACACACTCGGGGAACGCTTCCCCTTCCTCACCGTGACGATCTGCACAAAACAAGATGGAGACCAACATTTAATCCAACACATCAGTACGCGTCTCAGTGCAGTGAATACCGTATATTATGTTATTAAATAAATTAGCTAATTAAGTTAAGCATTTATTGTTATTAATATTATTGTAACAATATTCCTAACAACACTAATAATAATAATAATAAGTAGAAGAAGTCAGTAAAATGAGGATGCATGCTTTACCTCCACTCTCCTGCTCACAAGATAAAAGCCTGATCATGTACAAGCAGATAAAACGTGTTATAAATGTCTTATAAATATGTAATTGTGTGTTGAGGATTTGGAGCATTAATATTGGCACACTAATTGTTTACGCTTGTTGTTGCACACTGAGACATGACCTGAAACTTTGCCTTCATTGAGATTTAGAAACATGAAACTGACATTGTGTAGAGGAAGAGGATCTTCTGTGAACAAAGATGAAACTAAAATGGCATGAAGCTGAGTCTCTACTCTCACCTGGACGTACGGTTCCTCACAGCCTCTGCAGAAGAACAAAATCTTTAGGTTCTCATCCATTCTCTCACTCCTACTGTTTCTGTGTTTCAGTAACATAATAATATAATATAATACACTAAAGCGTGTGTGTGTGTGTGTTTAGTGCCGCAGGGTTGTAGTTGTGTGTGTGAATGAAACATCTCTGCACTTTATACTCTTCCGCCCACACTCACTCTGATTGGCTGGACTTTTCCCTCCGTGTTTTTCCCTCCTCTCTGCTGTTACTCGTCTGGTGGCTTTGGGGGATTTACAGTAAGCGGATGGAACACACCGAACCACAGAGAGGAAATGAAAGTGAAATGGAACAGGCAAAGGTGGGTGGTATGAATAACTTTTGGCACCTGCATCACCACTGAGTGAAAGTGGAGTGTGTTAAAGAATGGAGTGTTTGAGATCAGATGCAGGTGGTCGTAGTTTCACAAGAATCACAGTGTGATTAAACCTCAAAGCACAATGTCACAGACTCCAGCGTGCACCTCAGAGATGAGGCTAGAGTTAACGCTAGCTAGCGTAGCATGCAGCGGTATAACCTCACGCTCGCGCAGCAGCTCCAGCTATTCAACAGTGTACGTTCTCCACATCTTCAGGACAGAGGAGTTTACGCTTCTTTCTTGAGCCGCTGAGATTATTTGAACATGAAGAGTGTCCTTCATTAATAAATTAAAATGTGTCCTTCATGGTAAAGAGAGAGAGTAATAAACACTCGGGGACAAGCTGAGAGAGGAAAATAAACGTCATGGTGGTGACAGTAACACCACTGCACTCCATGCACAGCTGGATTATTTTTGCAGAATATTTCATTAAGGTCACTGATTTATA
>NC_080732.1:20471849-20486849 GCF_019097595.1 Hemibagrus wyckioides | reverse complement strand
GTCGTGTTAGAGTCGTGTTACTGAGTCGTGTTAGAGTCGTGTTACTGAGTCGTGTTAGAGTCGTGTTACTGAGTCAGGTTAGAGTCTTGTTACTGAGTCGTGTTAGAGTCATGTTACTGAGTCTTGTTAGAGTCGTGTTACTGAGTCGTGTTAGAGTCGTGTTACTGAGTCAGGTTAGAGTCATGTTACTGAGTCGTGTTAGAGTCGTGTTACTGAGTCGTGTTAGAGTCGTGTTACTGAGTCAGGTTAGAGTCATGTTACTGAGTCGTGTTAGAGTCGTGTTACTGAGTCAGGTTAGAGTCATGTTACTGAGTCGTGTTAGAGTCGTGTTACTGAGTCAGGTTAGAGTCATGTTACTGAGTCGTGTTAGAGTCGTGTTACTGAGTCAGGTTAGAGTCGTGTTACTGAGTCGTGTTAGAGTCGTGTTACTGAGTCAGGTTAGAGTCATGTTACTGAGTCGTGTTAGAGTCGTGTTACTGAGTCGTGTTACTGAGTCGTGTTACTAAGTCATGTTACTGAGTCGTGTTACTGAGTCGTGTTAGAGTCATGTTGCTGAGTCGTGTTAGAGTCATGTTACTGAGTCGTGTTACTAAGTCGTGTTACTGAGTCGTGTGAGAGTCATGTTACTGAGTCGTGTTATTGAGTCGTGTTAGTCATGTTACTGAGTCGTGTTACTGAGTCGTGTTACTGAGTCATGTTAGAGTCGTGTTACTGAGTTGTGTTAGAGTCGTGTTACTGAGTCGTGTTACTGAGTCATGTTAGAGTCGAGTTACTGAGTCATGTTAGAGTCGTGTTACTGAGTCATGTTAGAGTCGTGTTACTGAGTCATGTTACTGAGTCGTGTTACTGAGTCATGTTAGAGTCGTGTTACTGAGTCATGTTACTGAGTCATGTTAGAGTCGTGTTACTGAGTCATGTTAGAGACGTGTTACTGAGTCGTGTTCCTGAGTCGTGTTAGAGTCGTGTTACTGAGTCGTGTTAATGAGTCAGGTTAGAGTCATGTTACTGAGTCGTGTTAGAGTCATGTTACTGAGTCATGTTAGAGTCGTGTTACTGAGTCGTGTTACTAAGTCATGTTACTGAGTCGTGTTACTGAGTCATGTTAGAGTCGTGTTACTGAGTCGTGTTACTAAGTCATGTTACTGAGTCGTGTTCCTGAGTCGTGTTAGAGTCGTGTTACTGAGTCGTGTTAATGAGTCAGGTTAGAGTCATGTTACTGAGTCGTGTTAGAGTCATGTTACTGAGTCATGTTAGAGTCGTGTTACTGAGTCGTGTTACTAAGTCATGTTACTGAGTCGTGTTACTGAGTCATGTTAGAGTCGTGTTACTGAGTCGTGTTACTAAGTCATGTTACTGAGTCGTGTTACTGAGTCATGTTAGAGTCATGTTACTGAGTCGTGTTACTGAGTCATGTCAGAGTTGTGTTACTGAGTCATGTTAGAGTCGTGTTACTGAGTCGTGTTACTGAGTCATGTTACTGAGTCATGTTAGAGTCGTGTTACTGAGTCGTGTTACTGAATCGTGTTACTGAGTCGTGTTACTGAGTCATGTTACTGAGTCATGTTAGAGTCGTGTTAATGAATCGTGTTAATGAATCGTGTTACTGAGCCGTGTTACTGAGTCATGTTAAAGTCGAGTTACTGAGTCGTGTTACTGAGTCGTGTTACTGAGTCATGATACTGAGTCAGGTTAGAGTCGTGTTACTAAGTCGTGTTACTGAGTCGTGTGAGAGTCATGTTACTGAGTCGTGTTACTGAGTCATGTTAGAGTCGTGTTACTGAGTCAGGTTAGAGTCGTGTTACTGAGTCCTGTTAGAGTCGTGTTACTGAGTCAGGTTAGAGTCATGTTACTGAGTCGTGTTAGAGTCGTGTTACTGAGTCGTGTTACTGAGTCATGTTAGAGTCGTGTTACTGAGACATGTTAGAGTCGTGTTACTGAGTCGTGTTACTGAGTCATGTTAGAGTCGTGTTGCTGAGTCATGTTACTGAGTCGTGTTACTGAGTCATGTTAGAGTCGTGTTACTGAGTCATGTTAGAGTCGTGTTACTGAGTCATGTTACTGAGTCATGTTAGAGTCGTGTTACTGAGTCATGTTACTGAGTCATGTTACTGAGTCGTGTTACTGAGTCATGTTAGAGTCGTGTTACTGAGTCATGTTCCTGAGTCATGTTACTGAGTCGTGTTACTGAGTCATGTTAGAGTCGTGTTACTGAGTCGTGTTAGAGTCATGTTACTGAGTCGTGTTACTGAGTCATGTTAGAGACGTGTTACTGAGTTGTGTTACTGAGTCATGTTACTGAGTCGTGTTACTGAGTCATGTTAGAGTCGCGTTACTGAGTCGTGTTACTGAGTCATGTTACTGAGTCGTGTTACTGAGTCATGTTACTGAGTCATGTTAGAGTCGGGTTAATGAGTCGTCTTACTGATTCGTGTTAGAGTCATGTTACTGACTCGTCTTACTGAGTCGTGTTACTGAGTCGTGTTAGAGTCGTGTTACTGAATCGTGTTACTGAGTCGTGTTAGAGTCGTGTTACTGAGTCATGTTACTGAGTCAGGTTAGAGTCGTGTTACTGAGTCGTGTTACTGAGTCATGTTACTGAGTCATGTTAGAGTCGTGTTAATGAGTCGTCTTACTGAGTCGTGTTAGAGTCATGTTACTGAGTCGTCTTACTGAGTCGTGTTACTGAGTCATGTTAGAGTCGTGTTACTGAGTCATGTTACTGAATTGTGTTACTGAGTCGTGTTACTGAGTTGTGTTACTGAGTCATGTTACTGAGTCACGTTAGAGTCGTGTTACTGAGTCGTGTTACTGAGTCATGTTACTGAGTCATGTTAGAGTCTTGTTACTGAGTCGTGTTACTGAGTCGTGTTACTGAGTCGTGTTACTGAGTCATGTTAGAGTCGTGTTACTGAATCGTGTTACTGAGTCGTGTTATGGAGTCGTGTTAGAGTCGTGTTACTGAGTCGTGTTACTGAGTCATGTTACTGAGTCGTGTTACTGAGTCAGGTTAGAGTCGTGTTAGAGTCATGTTACTGAGTCTTGTTACTGAGTCATGTTAGAGACGTGTTACTGAGTTGTGTTACTGAGTCATGTTACTGAGTCGTGTTACTGAGTCGTGTTAGAGTCATGTTACTGAGTCGTGTTACTGAGTCATGTTACTGAGTCATGTTAGAGTCGTGTTAATGAGTCGTCTTACTGAGTCGTGTTAGAGTCATGTTACTGACTCGTCTTACTGAGTTGTGTTACTGAGTCATGTTACTGAGTCATGTTAGAGTCGTGTTACTGAGTCGTGTTACTGAGTCATGTTACTGAGTCATGTTAGAGTCTTGTTACTGAGTCGTGTTACTGAGTCGTGTTACTGAGTCATGTTAGAGTGGTGTTAACGAATCGTGTTACTGAGTTGTGTTAGAGTCGTGTTACTGAATCGTGTTACTGAGTCGTGTTACGGAGTCGTGTTCGAGTCGTGTTACTGAGTCGTGTTAGAGTCGTGTTACTGAATCGTGTTACTGAGTCGTGTTACTGAGTCGTGTTACTGAGTCGTGTTAGAGTCGAGTTCCTGAGTCGTGTTACTGAGTCAGGTTACTGAGTCGTGTTAATGAGTCGTCTTACTGAGTCGTGTTAGAGTCATGTTACTGAGTGGTGTTACTGAGTCGTGTTACTGAGTCATGTTAGAGTCGTGTTACTGAGTCAGGTTAGAGTCGTGTTACTGAGTCCTGTTAGAGTCGTGTTACTGAGTCAGGTTAGAGTCATGTTACTGAGTCGTGTTACTGAGTCATGTTAGAGACGTGTTACTGAGTTGTGTTACTGAGTCGTGTTACTGAGTCATGTTAGAGTCGTGTTACTGAGACATGTTAGAGTCGTGTTACTGAGTCGTGTTACTGAGTCATGTTAGAGTCGTGTTGCTGAGTCATGTTACTGAGTCGGTGTTACTGAGTCATGTTAGAGTCGTGGTTACTGGGTCATGTTAGAGTCGTGTTACTGAGTCATGTTACTGAGTCATGTTAGAGTCGTGTTACTGAGTCATGTTACTGAGTCATGTTACTGAGTCGTGTTACTGAGTCATGTTAGAGTCGTGTTACTGAGTCATGTTCCTGAGTCATGTTACTGAGTCGTGTTACTGAGTCATGTTAGAGTCGTGTTACTGAGTCGTGTTAGAGTCATGTTACTGAGTCGTGTTACTGAGTCATGTTAGAGACGTGTTACTGAGTTGTGTTACTGAGTCATGTTACTGAGTCGTGTTACTGAGTCATGTTAGAGTCGCGTTACTGAGTCGTGTTACTGAGTCATGTTACTGAGTCGTGTTACTGAGTCATGTTACTGAGTCATGTTAGAGTCGGGTTAATGAGTCGTCTTACTGATTCGTGTTAGAGTCATGTTACTGACTCGTCTTACTGAGTCGTGTTACTGAGTCGTGTTAGAGTCGTGTTACTGAATCGTGTTACTGAGTCGTGTTAGAGTCGTGTTACTGAGTCATGTTACTGAGTCAGGTTAGAGTCGTGTTACTGAGTCGTGTTACTGAGTCATGTTACTGAGTCATGTTAGAGTCGTGTTAATGAGTCGTCTTACTGAGTCGTGTTAGAGTCATGTTACTGAGTCGTCTTACTGAGTCGTGTTACTGAGTCATGTTAGAGTCGTGTTACTGAGTCATGTTACTGAATTGTGTTACTGAGTCGTGTTACTGAGTTGTGTTACTGAGTCATGTTACTGAGTCACGTTAGAGTCGTGTTACTGAGTCGTGTTACTGAGTCATGTTACTGAGTCATGTTAGAGTCTTGTTACTGAGTCGTGTTACTGAGTCGTGTTACTGAGTCGTGTTACTGAGTCATGTTAGAGTCGTGTTACTGAATCGTGTTACTGAGTCGTGTTATGGAGTCGTGTTAGAGTCGTGTTACTGAGTCGTGTTACTGAGTCATGTTACTGAGTCGTGTTACTGAGTCGTGTTAGAGTCGTGTTACTGAGTCGTGTTACTGAGTCGTGTTACTGAGTCGTGTTACTGAGTCGTGTTACTGAGTCGTGTTACTGAGTCATGTTACTGAGTCATGTTAGAGTCGTGTTAATGAGTCGTCTTACTAAGTCGTGTTAGAGTCATGTTACTGACTCGTATTACTGAGTCGTGTTACTGAGTCATGTTAGAGTCGTGTTAGAGTCGTGTTACTGAGTTGTGTTACTGAGTCGTGTTACTGAGTCATGTTAGAGTCGTGTTACTGAGTCGTGTTAGAGTCATGTTACTGAGTTGTGTTACTGAGTCATTTTAGAGTCGAGTTACTGAGTCATGTTAGAGTCGTGTTACTGAGTCATGTTAGAGTCGTGTTTCTGAGTCATGTTACTGAGTCATGTTACTGAGTCGTGTTACTGAGTCATGTTAGAGTCGTGTTACTGAGTCGTGTTAGAGTCATGTTACTGAGTCGTGTTACTGAGTCATGTTAGAGACGTGTTACTGAGTTGTGTTACTGAGTCATGTTACTGAGTCATGTTAGAGTCGTGTTACTGAGTCATGTTAGAGTCGTGTTACTGAGTCATGTTACTGAGTCATGTTACTGGGTCTTGTTACTGAGTCTTGTTAGAGTCGTGTTACTGAGTCGTGTTAGAGTCATGTTACTGAGTCGTGTTACTGAGTCATGTTAGAGTCGAGTTACTGAGTCATGTTAGAGTCATGTTACTGAGTCATGTTAGAGTCGTGTTACTGAGTCATGTTACTGAGTCATGTTACTGGGTCTTGTTACTGAGTCTTGTTAGAGTCGTGTTACTGAGTCGTGTTAGAGTCATGTTATTGAGTTGTGTTACTGAGTCATGTTAGAGTCGAGTTACTGAGTCATGTTAGAGTCGTGTTACTGAGTCATGTTAGAGTCGTGTTACTGAGTCATGTTACTGAGTCATGTTACTGAGTCGTGTTACTGAGTCGTGTTACTGAGTCATGTTACTGAGTCATGTTAGAGTCTTGTTACTGAGTCGTGTTACTGAGTCGTGTTACTGAGTCGTGTTACTGAGTCATGTTAGAGTCGTGTTACTGAATCGTGTTACTGAGTCGTGTTATGGAGTCGTGTTAGAGTCGTGTTACTGAGTCGTGTTACTGAGTCATGTTACTGAGTCGTGTTACTGAGTCGTGTTAGAGTCGTGTTACTGAGTCGTGTTACTGAGTCATGTTACTGAGTCGTGTTACTGAGTCGTGTTACTGAGTCGTGTTACTGAGTCATGTTACTGAGTCATGTTACAGTCGTGTTAATGAGTCGTCTTACTAAGTCGTGTTAGAGTCATGTTACTGACTCGTATTACTGAGTCGTGTTACTGAGTCATGTTAGAGTCGTGTTAGAGTCGTGTTACTGAATCGTGTTACTGAGTTGTGTTACTGAGTCGTGTTACTGAGTCATGTTAGAGTCGTGTTACTGAGTCGTGTTAGAGTCATGTTACTGAGTTGTGTTACTGAGTCATTTTAGAGTCGAGTTACTGAGTCATGTTAGAGTCGTGTTACTGAGTCATGTTAGAGTCGTGTTTCTGAGTCATGTTACTGAGTCATGTTACTGAGTCGTGTTACTGAGTCGTGTTACTGAGTCATGTTAGAGTCGTGTTACTGAGTCGTGTTAGAGTCATGTTACTGAGTCGTGTTACTGAGTCATGTTAGAGACGTGTTACTGAGTTGTGTTACTGAGTCATGTTACTGAGTCATGTTAGAGTCGTGTTACTGAGTCATGTTAGAGTCGTGTTACTGAGTCATGTTACTGAGTCATGTTACTGGGTCTTGTTACTGAGTCTTGTTAGAGTCGTGTTACTGAGTCGTGTTAGAGTCATGTTACTGAGTCGTGTTACTGAGTCATGTTAGAGTCGAGTTACTGAGTCATGTTAGAGTCATGTTACTGAGTCATGTTAGAGTCGTGTTACTGAGTCATGTTACTGAGTCATGTTACTGGGTCTTGTTACTGAGTCTTGTTAGAGTCGTGTTACTGAGTCGTGTTAGAGTCATGTTATTGAGTTGTGTTACTGAGTCATGTTAGAGTCGAGTTACTGAGTCATGTTAGAGTCGTGTTACTGAGTCATGTTAGAGTCGTGTTACTGAGTCATGTTACTGAGTCATGTTACTGAGTCGTGTTACTGAGTCATGTTAGAGTCGAGTTACTGAGTCATGTTAGAGTCGTGTTACTGAGTCATGTTTGAGTCGTGTTACTGAGTCATGTTACTGAATCATGTTACTGAGTCATGTTAGAGTCGAGTTACTGAGTCATGTTAGAGTCGTGTTACTGAGTCATGTTAGAGTCGTGTTACTGAGTCATGTTACTGAGTCATGTTACTGAGTCGTGTTACTGAGTCGTGTTACTGAGTCAGGTTAGAGTCGTGTTAGAGTCATGTTACTGAGTCTTGTTACTGAGTCATGTTAGAGACGTGTTACTGAGTTGTGTTACTGAGTCATGTTACTGAGTCGTGTTACTGAGTCGTGTTAGAGTCATGTTACTGAGTCGTGTTACTGAGTCATGTTACTGAGTCATGTTAGAGTCGTGTTAATGAGTCGTGTTAATGAGTCGTCTTACTGAGTCGTGTTAGAGTCATGTTACTGACTCGTCTTACTGAGTTGTGTTACTGAGTCATGTTACTGAGTCATGTTAGAGTCGTGTTACTGAGTCGTGTTACTGAGTCATGTTACTGAGTCATGTTAGAGTCTTGTTACTGAGTCGTGTTACTGAGTCGTGTTACTGAGTCATGTTAGAGTGGTGTTAACGAATCGTGTTACTGAGTTGTGTTAGAGTCGTGTTACTGAATCGTGTTACTGAGTCGTGTTACGGAGTCGTGTTCGAGTCGTGTTACTGAGTCGTGTTAGAGTCGTGTTACTGAATCGTGTTACTGAGTCGTGTTACTGAGTCGTGTTACTGAGTCGTGTTAGAGTCGAGTTCCTGAGTCGTGTTACTGAGTCAGGTTACTGAGTCGTGTTAATGAGTCGTCTTACTGAGTCGTGTTAGAGTCATGTTACTGAGTGGTGTTACTGAGTCGTGTTACTGAGTCATGTTAGAGTTGTGTTACTGAGTCGTGTTACTGAGTCATGTTACTGAATCATGTTAGAGTTTTGTTACTGAGTCGTGTTACTGAGTCATGTTACTGAGTCATGTTACTGAGTCGTGTTAGAGTTTTGTTACTGAGTCGTGTTACTGAGTCATGTTAGAGTCGTGTTAGAGTCGTGTTAGAGTCGTGTTACTGAGTCGTTTTACTGAGTCGTGTTAGAGTCGTGTTACTGAGTCGTGTTACTGAGTCATGTTAGAGTTGTGTTACTGAGTCGTTTTACTGAGTCGTGTTAGAGTCGTGTTACTGAGTCGTGTTACTGAGTCATGTTAGAGTTGTGTTACTGAGTCGTGTTAGAGTCGTGTTACTGAGTTGTGTTAGAGTCGTGTTACTGAGTCGTTTTACTGAGTCATGTTAGAGTCGTGTTACTGAGTCGTGTTACTGAGTCGTGTTACTGAATCATGTTAGAGTCTTGTTACTGAGTCGTGGTACTGAGTCGTGTTACTGAGTCATGTTAGAGTCGTGTTAATGAGTCGTGTTAATGAGTCGTGTTACTGAGTCGTGTTAGAGTCATGTTACTGAGTTGTCTTAATGAGTCGTGTTAGAGTCATGTTACTGAGTTGTCTTAATGAGTCGTGTTAGAGTCATGTTACTGAGTCGTGTTATTGAGTCATGTTACTGAGTCATGTTACTGAGTCATGTTACTGAGTCATGTTACTGAGTCATGTTAGTCTTGTTACTGAGTCGTGTTACTGAGTCATGTTACTGAGTCATGTTAGAGTCGTGTTACTGAGTCGTGTTACTGAGTCGTGTTACTGAGTCGTGTTAGAGTCGTGTTACTGAGTCGTGTTACTGAGGCATGTTACTGAGTCATGTTAGAGTCGTGTTAATGAGTCGTGTTACTGAGTCGTGTTAGAGTCGTCTTACTGAGTCGTCTTACTGAGTCGTGTTAGAGTCATGTTACTGAGTCGTGTTACTGAGTCGTGTTAGAGTCGTGTAACTGAGTCGTGTTACTGAATCATGTTATTGAGTCGTGTTACTGACTCGTGTTACTGAGTCGTGTTAGAGTCGTGTTAGAGTCGTGTTACTGAATCGTGTTACTGAGTCGTGTTAGAGTCGTGTTACTGAATCGTTTTACTGAGTCGTGTTACTGAGTGGCAGAGCCACAGTCCTGGTGAGTGGAGTCAGTACTGAAGGTGGTGTAGCAGGAAGCTGTAGATGATGGAGATGATGGTAGATCTAAGCTCTTGGTTCTCTGGTGGCTCTGTGATCCTGGGCTGTGAGCTTCATCTAAACTGTACACACTGTTATCAAGACATTAACAACAGGACAGGAAGTGAGAGGTAGCAGTGGTTATGAGCTGGAACAATAACTGTGCCATAACCGCACACACACACACACACACACACACACACAAATACAGAGACAGCAGTGGGTTTTTAATTCAGTCTCTCTCCATTTTGGAGATGAAGGTGAATTTTACACGCTGTTCTTCATTCAGAAAATACTTTCCATCTGTAAACTTTCCAGAGAGAACAAATGAATCAGAGTGATGACACACATAGCATGCTGCTATATTTAGTACGCGTTAGCACTGCGTTCATGTACATGCTAACACTTTACTCTTCACTCCTGTAATTAACACTTAATGCTGTAATTAATGCTACACACACACACTGTCAGTAGTTTGCAGATCTGTGGTTAATGTGGTTCTGTGTCGTAGTTTAATTATTAAACTCGTCTGTCGTCACATCGATCTAAATATCTGACTTTAGACTCGATCTGCATCTCGAGGTCACTCCAGTTCAGCAGACTGTCCCGCTGGAGCGGTCATGTGACCCAGAGTCAGAACCAGGACAGATTTTTATGAATGAGTTTGTTTTACATATTTGATTTTCTTTGGATTTATATTTTTCAAAAATATAAATAAAACTTCAGAGCTCTGTGATCGTTTGTAAGCATTTTCTCGTTTTGAAATAGATAAAGGATAAGAAAGAAAAGAGTAGTGCAGTTACACATGGTGCTTGTGAAGCTGGAACATGCTCCTGATGAAGAGAGAGAGAGAGAGAGAGAGAGGATGACAGAGAAAGAGAGAGAGAGAGAGAGAGAGAGAGAGAGAGAGAAAGAGAGAGAGAGAGAGGATGACAGAGAAAGAGAGAGAGAGAGAGAGAGAGAGAGAGAGAGAAAGAGAGAGAGAGAGGGTGACAGAGAAAGAGAGAGAGAAAGAGACTTTTTTTGACTTTTTACGCATCTTTATTTACACGTCACATATATAAGTCACAGTGACTTAATAAATAAATAGATAAATAAATAAATAAACATGTCAATAAATTAGTTTAAACATGATTAATGAGTGATTAGTTTAGTTCTGCTGCAAAGTTAATTTTTCCTTCTACAACAGAGCACAAAGCATTCTCCCAACACCACACACATCTAAACACATCCAACTCATTCATACTTTTATAAAAAATAAATCAGTTAAAATTCTCTGATCTGTCTCGATCAGTCTTTTTAGGATTCTTATGGCTTCACAGTCAGTGTTCTGTGTTATTTGGTTTTTCCGGCTCAGGTATATCACCATTTTGGCCTGACCAAATATAAAATTGATCAGTTGGCACCTGAACCGGTGTTTTCTGACGAACTTAAAACCAAAGATAAAACACTGAAAAGTAAAAACAACATTAAAAGACCTTAAAATGCTCCGTAAAAACACAAACAGTGACTGTAACCTGGAGCAGTGAATAAAATGAAATGAAAAACTGTTTCTCTCTGTGAACAAAAAGGACAATCATGTGCAATATCAGGGTTTAAAACAGCTTTTTTAGTTAACGGTGGTTTATACAGTGCGTCCACTCTGGTTTAAAATCATCAGTAAAACCATGTACACTTCTCCATGGGGTGTCCACCCTCCCACTCAGCTTCTTCTTATTTAAAACCTTTACACATGCTCTGTAGCTTTACCCCGGGACTCCAGGAGGGGGCCTGCACACCCGTCGAGGTCAGGAGAGATGTTCAGCTGGGGAAAGGGTTCGTCCTCTGTAGGACCAGTCTCTGTATGACGACAGTCCATCAGCTGAACACGCTCCTCTGATGTTAACGCAGATCTCCAGTGGTGTAGGAGCTGATTGACAACACGCAGGGACCGCAGTCCCATACACGCTGCCAGGTCCTCTGCCCTCGACAAGTCTGACCTCACGATGTTCACCAGCTCCCAGAGCATCACAATCCCTGAGGAGATGAGAGTTCTGGTCAGTGCAGGGACGGTCACACTGGAGATGTCCAGTCTCCCGCCGTACACCAGAGGCTCCTCCAGCAGCCAGTGTAGCGTTCTGCAGCCCTTGTTCTGTTTCTTAAAAAAGTTCCAGATTTTAAAAAGTCCACAGTAAAAGTCTGGTAATCCAGAAATGTCCAGCATTTTTGTGTCCATTAAAAACAACGCTCTGTCCAGCCCCAGTCCTTGAACTGTTCGTAATAATCCACTGGCTGCTGCTCTCCATACTAAGCCTGTCCTCCTTCTTCTTTGGGCAGATGGAGAACACTCTGTGGAATCCAGTGTAGACCGTCCCAGAAGAAGTCCACCAGCAGGGCCTGGATGTTCGCTAGCAGTTCGGTGGCGGATCCACGCATGCCAGCTTGTGCCAGAGGGACGACGCAGCGAGGTTGTTGATGACCAGCGTTCTCCCCCTGTAGGACATCTTTGGAACCAGCCACTTCCTCCTGCTCAGTCTGCCTTCACCTGCTCTACAGAGCCTTCCCAGTTTTTGTTTAAAAACTCATTGTTCCCCAGGTAGACACCCAAGTATTTAAAACCACCTCTTTTCCACGCTAAGCCCCCTGGTAGTGATGGTTGCCCACCTCCCCACTCCCCAACTAAAATGACTTCACTCTTTGACCAATTAACATTGGTGGAGAATAAAATATGAAAGTCCTTTAATATTATAAATATAATAAATATCAGTTAAAACATTCACATCTTCTTGTGTGTTTATCATCACTACCAGATCATCATCATTAGCATGTGGCATATTAAAACCAGAGAGATTACTTCTTAACTTATTTAAAAGAGGTTCAATAGCTAGAGAGTACAACATTCCAGAGAGGGAACAGCCCTGCCTGATCCCTCTGTACACTCTAAAAGGAGCACATAAACCACCGTTAACCTTCAGTACACTCTCAATGTCACTGTACAACACCCTGATCATGGCTATAAAACCTGGACTGAACCCGAAGGCTTCCAGCACCTTCCACAAATATTCATGTTCAACCCGGTCAAAAGCCTTTTCCTGATCTAGGAAAATCAGACCAGTCTTTAAGCCCAATAGCCTGGAGACGTCCAAAATGTCACGAATTAGATACACATTATCGAATATGGACCTATCAGGCACACAGTACGTCTGGTCCTGGTGAATGAGCTGCTCCATTACCTTAGTCAGTCTCGAGGCTAATGCTTTTGAGAGCAGCTTGCAGTCAGTGCACAGTAGTGAGACCGGGCACCAGTTTTTCAGGTGGGTCAGGTCTCCCTTCTTCGGTAGCAGGGTCAGGACGGCCCTCCTGCAGCTCAACGGGAGTTCACCTCTCCGTATACTGTCTCGTAGGACGTCCAGCACGTCCTGCCCTATGACAGCCCAGAATGTCTTGTAAAACTCGACAGGGAGACCGTCTATACCTGACGCCCGTCCATTCTCCATCCCCTGGAGAGCCTCATGAACCTCCTCCAGCGTCAGCTCCCTGTCCAGCTCTCTGGCGACTTGCTCAGAGAGCTTTGGTAGGTTCATGAGGAAGCTGTCCTCCACCACTTGTGCCCCTGACCACTCACTGCTGTACAGCTTCGAGTAGAAGCTTACTGTCTGCTGGTGAATTTCAGTGGGCTCAGATACGAGATCCCCTGATTCTGTTTGCACAGCATGTATGAATCTTTTCTGTCCATTCTTTTGCTCTAAACTGAAAAAGAACTTTGAAGGAGCATCCATCTCAGCTGCGCTTTTAAAGCGTGAGCGGACCAGCGCCCCCTGTGCTGTAATGTCTAACAGGTCGTTCATTTTGGCTTTTTTACTTTTGAGGGCTTCAGCATGCCCTCGATTTCCAGTGGCCTCCAAACGCTGGAGCTCAACTATTTCTATCTCCAGAGCTTTCAGAGATCTAACAATGTCTCTTGTGACATTGAGAGTGTACTGTTGACAGAATTCTTTGATTCGTGTTTTTGTCACATCCCACTACAGCTGAAGTGAACTAAAAGCTGCCTTCTCAGATTTAAAACAATTCCATAAATAAATAAAAGACTCTCTAAAATTAGCGTCTTCTAAAAGTGCAGTGTTAAAATGTCAGTAGGCACTCCTAGGTTTAACCTTCTCTTTAGTGATAGTACACTGGACCATGCTGTGGTCAGAGATACCTACTGGAACAATAAAACACTTTGTGAAAAACGTCAGCTGATGCTTAAGACCATAAAAATGATCTAATCTTGCCAGGGAGAGTGTGTTATCTATGGCATGGGCCCACGTGTACTGTCTCTTGTTCTTATGAAAAGTTCTCCATATGTCGCTCAATTCGTGGGCCTCCACCATCTCCCACAGACGCTTACGGGAAGCCATGTGAGGTTCTGTGTGGTTCCGGTCTAAAATATCTGTAGTACAGTTAAAATCTCCACCCAGAATTAAAATCTCTGCAGTGTTGCAGTCGGCAATGACATTATTCAACGTGTCTAAAAACATCATCCTCTCCACTGCACTGGTGGGAGTGTACACACAGATAAAAACTAAAACCTCATTCTCGTAAAAAGTTTTCACTTTTAAAAGTCTCCCATTTAAAATCTCCTCAACTGAATAAGAACAAGGAATAAAACTGTGAGTAAAGAGCAAGGCGACTCCACCACTGAGTGTTGTGTTATGGCTTAAAACCACCAACCCATCCCACTCCTTCACCCAATCAGCAGCATTGCTGGTATCGCTGTGGGTTTCCTGCAGCATGGCAACGTCAATGTGCTTCTGCTTTAAAAGACCATACAGCTTAGCTCTCTTGTTCTGGTCTCTTGCTCCATTAATATTTAAACTCTCAATATTAATATCCTTCATTACAATAAATAAAATAAGTAAAACTGAACAGAGGGTAAAAACCACTCTAACATTAAAAGAACCACACATCAGTCATCATCAGAGTTTTCCCTGTTCACTCTTGTTATCAGTTTCTTCAGACGGAAAATTTCTCTTCTGAAGAACTTATCATGAATAAACTGTTTACGGTCCGGGAAAAACTCTTCTAATGGTACATTCCTCTGCCATTTGGCGTTTCTTAAAAACTCCTTAATGTCCTCTGCACTATAAACGACATTACTCTGTTCTTCCTGAGAATCGAACATTAAAACCGAATCTGACATGCAGTCATCACTGTCTGATTCCCGTTCCTCCATCTTTGTGTCTTTTTTTACCTGTTTTTTTCCCCGTCCCTTACCTTGTGTCTTCCTTTTGTTAGGAACTTTAAAAATGGGCTCATCCACCATGTCCACGTCTCCCCCGTCCCCCTGCACTGGTGTAGTGTCCGGTTTTTCCAGGCGGTCGCTCTGCACCTCCGTGCCTACCTCCAGAACCCACTGAGCTCTTCTCAGTGGAGCACGGCTTCTCCCGGTCCGGTTGAGCTGAGCATGGCTCTTCCGCGGCCGGTCCAGCCGTGCATGGCTTTTCCGGGGCTGGTGCAACTCCAGTGGGCTTCTGGGCTGCAGGCTGGGCTTGGGTTTCACTCTCTGTCGGGTCTGGTGCAGCAGCAGCTCCGGGGCCCTCAGCAACCGGCCGAACTGTAGCCGCAGGGGGAACGACCCCAGCCGACTCAGCTGCGTCCTGCCCCGGTCGCTCAGAAACACCGGGGTCACTCTGCCTCTCAGGGCAGGACCGAACAAGATGACCTGTTTTACCGCATTTAAAACACTTAATCAGAAGAAACAAACAGATTGTAGTCAAATCCTTCAACAGAGAATTTAAAAACAGCATTCAGCTCCTCCACACCTTCTCTAAAAACCATGAAGGC